>NW_023270314.1:19406913-19408460 GCF_011800145.1 Mirounga leonina | reverse complement strand
AAATAATGCAATATATGTTAAGAAAAAAAAAAAAGAAGAAGAAGAAGAAGGTAGCGGGAGGGGAAGAATGAAGCGGGGGAAATCGGAGGGGTAGACGAACCATGAGAGATGATGGACTCTGAAAAACAAACAGGGTTCTAGAGGGGAGGGGGGTGGGAGGATGGGTTAGCCTGGTGGTGGGTATTGAGGAGGGCACATTCTGCATGGAGCACTGGGTGTTGTGCACAAACAATGAATCATGGAACACTTCATCTAAAACTAATGTTGTAATGTATGGGGATTAACATAAGAATAAAAAAAAAAAGGAAAAAATGTATAATTCAATGTTGTTGTTATTGTTGTTTTGCATATTCATAGAGTTGTTCAATCATTACCAAAATAAAATTTGGATTTCCTACTACTTATATCACCCCCAAAAGAAAACTCACTGCCATTAGCAGTCACTGCCCATTGTTTTTGTTTTGTTTTGTTTTGCTTTAGGATTTTCTTTTCCAGTTTTATAGATGTATAATTGACATATAATATTATATATGTTTAAGGTGTACAATGTGATGATTTGATACACATGTATATTACAAAATCCTTCCCCTCATATAATTACCATTTTTGTTGTTATAGTGGGAACATTTAAGATCTACTTAACTATAGCAAGTTTCAAGTATGCAATACAGTATTGTTAACTACAATCACCACACTGTACATTAAATGCCTAGAACTTATTCATCTTACAACTGAAAAGTTTGTATCCTTTGACCAACATCTAATTGTCCCCATTCATCAGTTGATACACATTGGGGTTGTTTCTACTTTTTGGCTATAATGACAAAGGGTTCTATGAATATTCATATACAAGTTCTGGTGTGAATATATGTTTTCAGTTCCTTGGGGTATATACCTAGGAGTGGAACTCCTGGGACGTATGGCAACCTTATGTTTAACATTTTGAGGAAATGCCAAACCAATTTCCAAAGTAACTGTACCATTTTACTTTTCTACCAGTAATATATGAGGGTTCCAATTTCTCCACATCCTTTTCAACATTTGATAGAGTATGTGTGCGTGCACGTGCGCTTGTTTCTATTATAGCCACCTTACTGGTTATGAAGTGGTATCTTATTGTGGTTTGTGCTTATTGGCCATTTGTATATCCTTTTTTGGGGAAATGTCCATTTAGATCCTTTGTCTATTTTTAATTGGATTATTTGTCTTTTTATTATTGAGTTGCAAAAGTTCTTTATATATTCTGGATATAAGTCTCTTATCAGTTAGGTGATTTGAAAAACTTTTCTCCAATTATGTGGGACTTTTTCACTTTCTTGGTGGTATTGACTGATCCCCAGCTTTTTAAAGCATGGTAGAGAGTGTCAGAATGTTCATTTTCAATAAATTGAAACGAGGAGGGAAAATACAGGTATATACTTATAAATAATGTAGAAAATGTTAAGCGTCTGCCTTTGGCTTGGGTCATGATCCCCCAGGGTCCTGGGATCAAGCCCTGCATCAGGCTCCCTGCTTAGCGGGGGGGGGGGGGGGGGGGGGGGGGGGGG
>NW_023270314.1:19315579-19406813 GCF_011800145.1 Mirounga leonina | reverse complement strand
AGGGGGGGGACAAAAAAAGAAAATGTAGTCATGGAGATTTGGTCCATTGTTATTGAGATACTAAGGATAAGATATACAACTCAGCATGGGAAGGTCAAGTGAAGCTTCTTGGAACACCTAATGGCAAAACTGACACTTAAGGTTAACCAGGTGATTCAGAGATTTTAGGCATGAATAAAAGCAAGAAAGAAGGAACCCTAAACAGTTTGATATTGTTGGCTTATGAAAGGCAGGGAATGGCTGCAAAATATGATTATAAAGGGATTGGCAAAAGTCAGATACCATCACACTGTATGGCCAGATACAGAGTTTAAACTGTGTCCTGTTGTTGATAAACTGAAACCCCTCAAATTAAAGAACCACATAACTTAACTCTAAATCTAAATGCATATGTGCACACAAATACAAATATAAATATAAACCTGAAAAACTGCATTAAAGAACTGGCATAAATTTTACAAAAACATTAAGCTTTTTCTAAATGTAATATCTTCATCTATAAAAGTCAATTTGAAAATGACTTTAGCTAATCCACCCTGCTGTATGTGACTACAATGAATTTATTCACCTTTACTCTCTCTACAATTTTGGCGTTTCTCACATTTCTCTTCATTTTTGCCTATGTCCCTAGAAAATAAAGGCCGGCCCCTTCCCAATATTGGACATTGTTAATTTCCTGCTTGTTTTAATGTCTTTGAGATAGCATACAGTACTGTACTGATTCTGGCATTTAGTAAAAACATGGTACTAGGGCAGGCAAACAAATCTTGGAGAAAGATGATTAGAGAAAAAAAAAAAAAAAAAAAAAAAATCAAGTATATTTACTCTCATTCATGCTATTTCCCTGAGAGATGTCAGCAACATGGTTGAGTGAGAAGCTCTGGACCTCCTTCCCCTTAAGAAACACACTGATTCAGAACAATTCCTGGACAAATTTCCTGTACGAAACTGCCTTGTTGAAGATATATGCTGAAGACCATATATGCATGGGCTTATTTCTGGGTGCTCTATAATGTTCTGTTGATCTATGTGTCTTTTTTATGCTTTGTAACATAGTTTGAAATCAGAACTGTGATACCTCCAGCTTTGTTCTTCTTTCTCAAGACTTCTTTGTCTCTTTGGAGCCTTTTGTATTTCTGTATGAACTTTGGGATTCAGAGAAGTGTTTCTTAAAAGCAATTTGTGTAATTTCTTTCCATGCCTCTTCATCATGTTCAAGATAACATTCATTCTGCTTCACGTATCACCCAATCCCTTGTAATCTGACTCCTGTTTCTTTCTAGTTTCAACTTCTGCTACTCCTGGGCATCAGTACTCCTTTTTGGGACAAATCTACCACATTGAATTCCTCCATGAATTACTGGCTTGGCTTTAAACCTCCATACTTCAGCCCACACTATTATGTACTTTCAAACCCTTTGTTTGCCTCTTCACAAGGCTTCTCGTTATTCAGTGAAATATCACTTCCTCTAAGAAGTCTAGGCTTAAGATTCAATTTAAATGCACCGGTTACATACTTTGTATCACTGTTCATGATTATGTTCTGTTGAAATCCTTATTTTATGTACTGTCTTTCCCATTAAAGTCCTTGAGAAGAAATTTCTAAGTTGTCAACCTGTGCCTTCCCAAGGCCTAGTACAGTGTACATTGTTGGTGCTCAGGCAATGTATATTAACTATGAATAAATATGGGTGAATGAATGAATGAATGAATGAATGAATGAATGAGTTAGTTATGGACCAGAAGCTAATGAAGGAGAATATTTATATTAGTCCTTAAATCTTTTATGCTCTGAAGGTGTCAATCAAGATGCCTACTTAATATTACTGACACATAGCAGGCATACCAAGTTTATTGAATTGAAAATATTTTGAAGTTGGTAAGAGCTGTCTGAAATATAAAAGCTTTATGTTTTCATTTTTGTTTTCTTTTGGTGGATGGCAGTATCAAAACATTTACTGACCAAAAACCAGCCACTCAATCTTTCAACTGCAAGTCAAGGGATGATATTGGATTTCTTTCTCTGAAAAGTCTTTCACAAATAAAGCAAATTACTTTTTTTCTTTCTTTCTTTTTTTTAATTAACATATAATGTATTACTTGTTTCAGGGGTACAGGTCTGTGATTCATCAGTCTTACACATTTCACAGCACTCACCATAGCACATACCCTCCCCAGTGTCCATCACCCAGCCACCTCATCCCTCCCAGCCCCCTCCACTCCAGCAGCCCTGTTTTTTTCCTGAGATTAAGAGTCTCTTATGGTTTGTCTCCTCTCTGGTTTCATCTTGTTTCATTTTTCCCTCCCTTCCCCTATGATCCTCTGTCTTATTTCTCAAATTCCTCATATCAGTGAGATTTTATGATACTTGTCTTTCTCTGACTTATTTCGCTTAGCATAATACCCTCTAGTTCCATCCACATCATTGCAAATGGCAAGATTTCAATTTTTGATGGCTGCATAATATTCCATTGTATATATATACCATATCTTCTTTATCCATTCATCTGTTAATGGACATCTAGGCTCTTTCCATAGTTTGGCTATTATGGGCATTGCTTATATAAGCATTGGGGTGCACGTGCCCCTTTGGATCACTACATTTGTATCTTTGGGGTAAATACCCAGTAGTGTAATTGCTGGGTGGTAGGGTAGCTCTATTTTCAACTTTTTGAGGAACCTCCATACTGTTTTCCAGATTGGCTGCACCAGCTTGCATTCCCACCAACAGTGTAGGAGGGTTCCCCTTTCTCCACATCCTCGCCAACATCTGTCCTTTCCTGACTTGTTAATTTTAGCCATTCTGACTGGTGTGAGGTGGTATCTCATTGACGTTTTGATTTGGATTTCCCTGATGCCAAGTGATGTTGAACACTTTTTCATGTGTCTGTTGGCCATTTGGATGTCTTCTTTGGAAAAATGTCTGTTCATGTCTTCTGCCCATTTCTTGATTGGATTCTTTGTTCTTTGGGTGTTGAGTTTGATACGTTCTTTATAGATTTTGGATACTAGCCCTTTATTTGATATGTCATTTGCAAATATCTTCTCCCATTCTGTCAGTTGTCTTTTGGTTTTGTGGACTGTTTGCTGTGCGAAAGCTTTTTATCTTGATGAAGTCCCAATAGTTCATTTTTGCCCTTGCTTCACCTGCCTTTGGCAATGTTTCTAGGAAAAGGTTGCTGTGGCTGAGATCAAAGAGGTTGTTGCCTGTGTTCTCCTCAAGAATTTTGATGGATTTCTGTCTCACATTTAGGTCTTTCAACCATTTTGAGTCTATTTTTGTGTGTGGTGTAAGGAAATGGTCCAGTTTCATTCTTCTGCATGTGGCTATCCAATTTTCCCAACACCATTTGTTGAAGAGACTGTCTTTGTTCCATTGGACATTCTTTCCTGCTTTGTCGAAGATTAGTTGACCATAGAGTTGAGGGTCCATTTCTGGGCTCTCTATTCTGTTCCATTGATCTATGTGTCTGTTTTTGTGCCAGTACCATACTGTCTTGATGATGACAGCTTTGTAATAAACCTGGAAGTCCGGAATTGTGATGCTGCCGGCTTTGCTTTTCTTTTTCAACATTCCTCTGGCAATTCGGGGTCTTTCCTGGTTCCATACAAATTTTAGGATTATTTGTTCCATTTCTTTGAAAAAAGTGGATGGTATTTTGATAGGGATTGCATTAAATGTGTAGATTGCTCTAGGTAGCATTGACATCTTCACAATATTTCTTCTTCCAATCCATGAGCATGAAACATTTTTCCATTTCTTTGTGTCTTCCTCAATTTCTTTCATGAATATTCTATAGTTTTCTGAGTGCAGATCCTTTGCCTCTTTGGTTAGATTTATTCCTAGGTATCTTACAGTTTTGGGTGCAATAAAGCAAATTATTTTTTTAATTATAGGTAGTTGAGATGTAAATTCAATTCAGTAGAAAATTGCATAATTGCTTTGACTTTTATAGATTACAATGATTATATGGCATAACCATTCTGATAGTTGAATTTGTGTGTGCACACTGAAACAAGTGACAAAAAAGTAAAAGTTACAATTTGCATATGTCTTCCTATCTTGCGATTCTGATTTAATATTATGTTCAAGAATACACTATATTTTTATATAAGATTGTCTGGCTTCCTCTGTAATAGTAACATTAGCATATGACATGAGAATAATATATTTTCATATAGAAATACTTGTGAATAGCAGAGATAATGTAATTTATATATTAATTAAGTAGAAAACTTTAAAAGTTTTTACCTCTTAATTAGAATTAATCATGTTATAAATTTTGGCCTAATTTGGCCTTTTGTATAATTTAAGAATTTATGATAAAAAATAAAGTGTGGTAAGATCCCTGTCAAATTCTAATATTTATAGTAAAACAAAACAAAAGGTATAGTAAGACAGATTCCTCTTTTTGAGACTGATAGATTTTCGTGACAGCGGAGGATATCCGTTACAATTAATATTAACTAGCATTTTAAATATTTTACATTATTATACTCTTTTAAGTCATCTAGATATATGGTTAGTAAACTTCTTTTTAAAAAGTGAAAATTTGTAAATAATCTCTTGACCAGAAATGTGATTTTTTTCCCCCACAACTCAACCTGATGAACTCATGTGGGTGCAGTGCTATCTCTGTAGTCAATGAAAGTAATGAACTAGCATCCAGATAATGGATCACAAAAGTGAATGAGAAAGGCCCCCTGATGCCATAAGACTCAACTCTCCTGGTCACCTTATTCTTCACTGAAAAATAGGTGTTGGAGCATAAACTCATTCAACTCTAGCTACTTTAGAGAATAAAATCAGGTCTCAGTTATAGATGCATTTTTCCTATAATATGGGACTTAAAAAGTAACTGCCAAATTGGGCAATACTGCTAATATATCTTTAATCACAGGCCTTATGTGTTAAGCCTTTATAAGAAATTTGAAAGACTGACAGAAACCAATACAAAGATAATTTGTATTGAATTGGGTAGGGAAACTTTCCCCATAGAAGTGGAGCTATTGTGTGGACATAGAATATCAACTGCCCATTTTGTTGTGGTTGTTTGCAGGGGAGATAGTTAGTTTGCAAATATTTAAATACTATATAATCTTTCTAAGTTTGAGTGATAATAGTTTTGTTTTCCCTTTTGCCCTTCTGCTTTACCTCCCTAATTATTCTTCCTTAACCATCCTTTTCTCCTTCCATCTTTATCCCTTTTTCTCTACCTGTCCCATTCTGGCTTCTCTTTTCTATTTTTCCTTGTAATCTTGCTCTGCACACACTACTTTTCCAGAGCCAATTTGTTTCCCAGAATGGAAGGGACTGTTTATCTCAGAGAGAGGAACTTTGCCCCATGGAGCTGTTCTGGTCAGATAAGCAGCCAGCTGCTGATTGGACAGGACAAGGTTGGCTGTGTTTTCTTCTGGATGAAACTGACTAGCAGGAGCGGAGCCACCTGATGATGGAACAGGGAGCCACAGCTAAAGCTGATAGTAGGGAATGTTTGAGGGTAGGATAAACATTTCATAGACTCTAAACCTAAATATGTTCTGCTTGACTTAGTCATATTGTCACAGGTTTCTCTTTGGCTGCTATTCAACATATTTCTAATGGATTTACAATGGCAGCTAAATGAGTGCTATCTTATGTATCTAAATTTTGAAAACATAAATCTTCCTCAGCAGGTCATCATGAAATACCCCCTCTTTTATCAGCAAGCCTCCCACAATGTCCTATTACTTTGTGGACAAATGGCTCAGAATTTGATTTAATATATTTTTAACATTTCATAATCAATAGGACTTTTCATAATGATAAGTTAAATATTAGTGGTTCATTTTGTTTAGGTACACAACAGGCATTTTAATTAAGGAATTATTTGTGTAGCTTCTTGCCAGTGAGTATGGTGCTTCTGACCTTGCAGCTGTGTGCAGTTGTGGCCAGATCTGCTAATCAGTGACCCTTGCTCATCACATCACTGTTAGCATACATAACTTAGTTTGACGACTGAGGCCAGTGCCTCTTTTCTGACTGCCTTTTATAATTGTTCTTTCATGTTCCCTATGGGATTAGGCTATTGCCATATGCAGACAAGGCCAAAGAAAAGGTACAGAATTTTTTTAATGGGGGGATTTTCTGAGAAAAGTCTACATTCCTAGGGAAATTGTTGCAATGATTTGGATAGATCAGTAGTTTCCAAATTTGAGAGTGCATGAGAAACACCTAGAGGGTTTGCTAAGATACAGATTGCTGGGCTCCACCCACAGTTTTTGAATCAATTGGTCTGATTAAGGGGACAGAATTTGCCTTTCTAACACATTCCCAGGTGATACTCAAGATGCTGATCCAGGACCACACTTTGAGAATGCCTAAAATGGTTGAGTGAATTATCCTGTAGATGGCTCCACAGTTACACCTTATTCTCTGGTCCAGTGCATGTTTGGTTGCAACAACTATTAACATTCAGGATCTTGCCATTGCTCATCAGCCCTTCTCAGCATCATCTTATAGTTAGAGGGCATGGACTAGGCTGTAAGAACTTATTAGTGGTTCTCTTTCTTTTAAATGTTGAGCTGGGCACATAGATAGGACTAATCAAAGTGTTTGAGTAAATGGGGGTCACATGTCTATTATCTCAGTTTTGCTCATTGAGGTTAGGTGACATTAGAGATTCTGATTTTAAGTTTGGCTTGTAGCTGTAAGTCTCTGTTGTCTGACTGTAGGCCAATGTGTAAAAAGATATATTGATTTTCTTAATCTTTTTTTTTTTTAATCTCCCTATCTAGTCTTGAAAAGATCTAATAAAGTTGCTTCCTTTACTTTGAAGATGTTGATGAGGATGTTTGCACCAGATGTGATCTGTCTCAGAATGTTGGTATTTGACAATTTTGAGTTATATCCTAGGCTCCTGCCATTCTGTTAGAATAATTACTGACTACATGTTCTTTGGAGAGTGCTACTGCCAGGGCAATGGGAGGGATGAAAAGTATCCCTTGAAGGACTGGGGGCGGGGATAATTCTGAAGTGCCAAAAATACTTAGATTTCAAGTTCTTTGAGGGTAAGAGCCATAGTTTCTTCCTTCTTAATGACCACATCCACAGATCTTAACTACATTTTGCCTTCAACATTCACACTTAATCCATTTATTAAACACTGATATTACCATAACCTTGAGGCAAGGAAATCCTAAGAAATAGTATATATCAGCATTTCCCAGTGTGATCCTTGGAAAATTAGTGTTTTACAAATAGTTTTGTCATCAAAGAACTTTGGAAAATTCGGAACAAATAAAACCAACTTCCTCCTCACTCAGGGTCATCATACACATAAGCAAAATAAAGTCCCCAGAAGGTGCTGCCGGAAAAATCAAAACCACATTGTTTAACCTCAGATGCGTTAGATTTATTTAAAGAAAACTCTCTTGTCAAACACTCCCACTGTTTAGGTATTATTATCAGCACTTTGCAGATGATAACACTTCAGAATAGAGAAATTAATAATTTAATCTATGGTTTCCACAAGTGCCATCCCACCTAATTATTCATGGGAAGTGAAGTACAGAGCTCAAGTACTTGAAAGGCAGGCTGATCCCTTGCTTAGGGCATTTGCAACACATAACCACTAACATGGCACAAGGTTATTTTCAGAAGAATTCTGTAATACTATTATATAAGCAGTATTGAAATAATTGTCATAAAAAAATTTTTAAATCTCCTCCCACTTCTTTTATAGATTGGAACTTACTTTTACTTTGTATTTTATAAGGGGCTCCCCCAAGCCTTTGCAGTGTCTGGTATCTCTGCAGTTCTTATTCTGTCTCTGCTATTCCTCTTTCAGAATTTCAATTTCAAGTGCACATTCTTCTATGTCACTTATGCTAAGCATCACTCCAAAATATCTTATCCTTATTGAGACCTTCCATTTTCTCACCCCATAACTTTTTCACCGTTTATTACTTCCTCACATCCATAGTTTCTATCATCGTAGCCATTCCTTTGCAAATGTTCTCAATACTATTGTTCTCTTTTTTCACCATTTAACTGCCTGGCTAAACCCTTTCTTGTTGAATTCAACTACTGTCCTAAATTCCAAGTTATATGCCTTGAATAGGCACTGAAATAAACTTGAAATCCTATTCTACCCCCTGGTTAAATCCCCACCCCTCATAGGACTATACTTCCTCTTCCAACTTCCCACATTCTCTCCTGCGCCTTCATATTAAGCTGATGCCCTTGCCTCATAATAAAATAGAACACATCAAATGACTTACTCAAACCCTTCTTTCATCTATATTGATGTTTTCTGCCTTCTCTTTCTTAACAATAGAGAAAAAATGTCTACTCTAAACAGAGACAAACCCAACTCTTCCACTCCACATCTGTTATTATTAATTTTATGTGTCAACCTGACTGGACCATGGGGTGTCAAGATTAAACATTATTTCTGGGTATGTCTATGAGGGGGTTTCTGGATGAGACTAGCATTTGATTCCAGATCATCCTCTCCAAAGTGGGTTGGGGTCCTCCAATTCATTGGGGGCCTGAATAGAACAAAAATGGAGGGAGGGAGGATTTGTTACCTTCCTGCCTGCCTCTTGAGTGGGGACATTGGTATTCTCCTACCCTTGGGCTGGGGTTTACACCATTTTCTTCTCTGGTCCTCAGGCCCTCAGACTCAGGCTGGAGTTATACCACCAGCTTTTCTCCAGCTGTGAGATGGGACTTTTCTGCCTCCATAATTGCTTCAGCCAGAGAGGGTGGGGGGAGGCAGAGATAGGGAGAGAGGGAGGGAGTGAGGGAGATGGAGAGGTTGAGATTTAGATTTAGACTTAAATGTAGACATCGTTTTGGTACTGTTTCTCTAGAGAACACTGATCAGTACAGCATCCCATTGTCTGTCATTCTCAGGAATTTTAATGAGGCTGTTTTCCCTCCCTCTTTCTATTACAACATCCATTTCTACCACTCAGATTGTTTCTTCAGCATACAAAACACATGATCAAATCCTATGACAACAAGGGGATGATCACTCTGACCACCTCTCCCCTTTCTATGTGTGATCCAGTATTCTGCTCATTTTTACATCAAAATTTCCCCAGTGATGTAGAATTCCTATTTTACTTTGTAAAATCACCCATTCACTTCAAATCATGTTATTTTTACATATGTGCCTATTCCAATGAACTTCCCCTTGTCAGAATCACAGATGACTTCCATGGTACCAGAGCCACTAGTTACTTTATCTCTCATCACACTCTGTTCTCCTCTTCCTCTCTTAGCTTTGTTGATAGTACAGTTTCCTAATTTTCTCCCATTGACAGTTCCTTTTTAGGTCCCATGCTCTTTCTTCTTTTAACTGACTTCTGTTAGAGTGGTCGAGTGTTGGGCAGTGTCAGTTGCTATTTTCTGCTTATACTCTCTCTCTAGGTTTTCTTATCTATTCAGTATTTTTTGCTAAAGGATTCCAACTTGAGCTACATGACCTGTCCCCTTGAACTCCAGGAGTCCAAGGCCATATATATCTAACATATATCTAACAGTCTATTGAGAACTTCAGTTATAAGTCTAATAGAAATCTCAAAGTTATCAAGGTCAAACCAGGAGTCTACAAAACTGCTTCTCCCCATTTTCTCCGTCGCAATTAATGACATAAGCATCCATCATTTGCTTACACAGAGTTTTACACTGATTCTTTTCTTTTCCTCAGCATTGGTCCCATCCAATTTCTCAGAAATCCCTATCTGTTTTACTTTCAAAATATTCCTTGAACCTATCCTTGTGTCTTCTTTATCTATTGCCACCACCTAAGCTAGGCCATAGTCTCTTCCCTGGAATACTGCAGTCATCTTCTCCTTTGGTTATTCTAATTCCACTCTCATCCTTCAGCTCTCCCAGATCCTTTCTGAGCATATCAGTTAGTCTTCTGACAACCTTAAATAAGATCATGTTACCACTACACTCAAAACTTACAATTATTTTTCTTTATGGTTCAAATAAATTTCAAATTCCTTATCATAGCCTCCACTGAAAGACCTATATAATGTGGCCCTTATCTATTTACATGATCTTATTTCAAACAGTTCTGCTCCTCACTTATAATGCTGTAACCACACTAATCTTTTCTCAGGTTTTCAAAGAGGCCAAACTCAATCCTTCATTAAGCTCTTTGCAATGGCTCTTCCCTCAGCCTGAGATGCTTTCCTAGCGCTCTTTGCATAACCAACTCCTTCTCAATTCAGGTCTCAGCTCAGTTGGGTCCCCTTCAGAGAGAGCCTCTATGACTACCTTATCTATCCCACAGTTAGCTTTCATCATATCAACATATTTTTTGTAGATTATTACTAGTTGAGATTATTCTATAAATTTACTTTCACTTGAATTTTTTTGTGTACATCAATTGAAGTGTGTGCTACTCTCTGGTTTGTTAGTTTATCTGGTTGCATAGGTTGCCCTGTATGAAAGCAAAATTATGAAAGAATAGCTAGTTATTAGGAAACAAAATATAAAGTGCTTTCAAAACACACATTGCATTATAGATACATAAAAATAATGTACAGCAAAGAATTCTCTCTAATGGGAAGAGTTGATTGTGTAAGGTCATTAAAAAGTAACTCAAAGTCCATTACATTAACAAAAGAATAAAATTCCATTAGGCTAGGGCTGGGAGGTTGGCTATTAATTAAGCACTGCAGTGCTTGCCTTCATACATAGTCCTTAGAAACCCAAGTAAAAATTCCCTTGAAGTAAGTCAATGTAGACTGATCTTTGGCATATAATAAATAAGACTTTTACCTAATGACATAATGGAGCTGGTTTATGATTATGAGTGAATGCTAAAACATTAGGAGAAAGATTGATATGAAACTTTTTAATGGAAGATTTAAGCTATTAAGCTATCATTAACCTAAATATTCACATCTATGTTAACATTACAAAAAGAGGAAAGAACCTCACATTATGTGCCTCCTGATATGGGGGAAAAACAAACTGAAAAAATAACCTCCACAAAACAAAAACAAGCAGAACAGATCAAGTCAAGCCTCTAGATATAACTACCAGTTAACAGAAATATGTGGGGATAGAGGAACATGTGAAATTATACCACAAGGATACAAGTAGGTGTATCTAAAATGCAAGGAATTCTATAGCACAAATGATGTATCTTCTTCTAATTGGAAGATATTCCATCCTTTTGATTCTGACACTTTTTAAAGAGATTAAATGGTAAGGATACCAGAATCCTCATTCTTTATCCTCTCTTTTCTTCTTAGAGGTTGACCAGTAGGAGGGCAGTATAAGAGGAACACTTTTCAGAAATATTCAGGTAGGTATGAAACTGTCCCAGAACACCAATTAGTGGCACACTTTCCTTAGCTTGTGAAAGGTTTGAAACTTCTTGGGAGAAGCCTCAAAAATATCCATTTCCAATACAGCTTGGGGTGAAGGTACAGGAGCATTTGTGAAAGCTAACTATATATATAAGCATCAAGGTGTGAGTCTAGCTGCAGGGACTCAAGGGCTGATTTGATAAGGTGGCAGAGAGATCTGAATTTGGGAATTAAGGGCATCCACAGGTAGAGACCTAATCTAGAAGTGAGCACCAGCATAAATAGCCAAAGGAGACCAGATTAAACATAGTGATCATTAATTCTGGAAGCATAGTACTCTAGGCATTGATAGCATTGATTCAGTCAATTCATTGTTTTCAATGAGTTCAATTATTTATTTAGTTAAGTAATTTAATTAACAAATATATATTGACAATCAACTGTTTCAGAAACTTGTGTCTTTTCTCAGTAGCTTAAATTACAGTAGGGTGAGAAGAAAGAGAAAATAAATTAATGGGATGAATGAAAACAAATAAGCAAGTGAATAAATAAGAAAACTTCAAATGTGAGTTGGTGGAGTGTTGTCTGGATAAGCTTTTTAGATTAGATACTGAGCAAAGACTTTTCTGAGGAGGTAACATTTAAACTAAATCACTGGACATTTGCATGATAAGGAAAAGACAGATATCTGAATGTTAAGGATATGTGAATTCCAGGTAAAAGTAATAGCAAATTCAGAAGTCTAGGATGCAAATCACCTTAATATTCTCAAGGAATGAAGAGAAGGTCAGTGAATTTGGACGACAGAAGAATGACACTAGTTGAGTTGAGAAAGTAGTCAGAGGCAAATAAAATTTTATTTTAAAAGCTTTATAAGATAATGTGAGTATAATGCAAATGTGATGGGAAGTCAAGGGTTTTAAGCATGGTAGTGACATGATTTAAGTTTTAAAAGATCAGACTTTGTGGAAAATAGATTGTGGGTTGCAAGAGTGGAGGCACAGAGAATGGTGATAAAGCTATTACAGTAGATGAGGTTGAGAGATCATGGTGGTTTGGAATACAGTAGTCATAGTAGTAGAAATAAAAGTAAAAGGATGGATGAAGGGGCTATCAGACAAGAGCCAATTGGACTTGCCAATGTGGAGTGTGGAAAGGGAACATAAGACAAATCTTAGATTTGGGGTTGGAATATGAAGTGGATGGTGGGGATAAAGTGAAGGGGGAAGACTGGGTAAGGAATAGGTTTGGATATAGGGAAAAAAATCAATAGTTCTCTCTGGTCTCTTTTGCCTGGAGATATTTATGAGACATCCCAGTGTAGATGTCAAAAATGGAGTTTGATATACAAGTTTATATCTTAGAAGAGAAGTAGGTATTCAAGCTTGGCAACAGAGTCTGAATGAGCCAGAAGACACTCTATGGGCCTAGATCCAGTCTTCCATGGCTATAACCCTTTTCAGGAACTTCTCCTCCCTCCATGAACTCAGCCCCCATTTGGAGATAAACAGAAGGAAGGATAGGAAATCTGGGAGAAAGTGCATTTTAGCTAATGAAATTGACAAATTACCTAACGGCATTATTTCTATGTTTTTCATTAGACAAAAATTAATAAATTGGTCTAAAATTTCATTTTAATTTTAGTTTTTTTTTTTTCCATTTGCACCTTCTTTATTCCCAAATCATGTCCCACCTGATCCCAAAGCTAATGTTTATGGAGGACATATGATGTCCCAGACTCCATGCAAACTTCTTTATGTGATATCTTACTTAATCCTCCCAACAACCCTGTAGTGGGCAAGATTATTTTCAACATTTCACAAATGAAGAGACCGAAGCTCAGGAAGATTATATAATATTTTGTAGGTGGTGGAGCTGGAGTTCAGAACAATGCAGTCTGACTCCAGAGCTATTTTTTTATTTAAATAATATTGTTTCCTAAAATGAACAAAATAATAAAAATGTCTGTTGAAATTATCAAAGCAGATATATATAATCCAGACAAGCAATCACTAATAAATGACATGAATCAACACGATGTTTAGTTGGTAAATGCTGCTTTTACCTAAATGTGCAAAGCAACTTTCTGTGTTTAATATTAATTTTATTTCTTGTTGGTAAGCCAGTAGAAATTCATGAATAAGATCAAATGAGTTAGAGATAAAGGATGAAAATAATTTTCCTTTCAAATTGTTTCAGGACAATTTAATTCAGTTTGGCTCATTAGATTATTTTGATAAATAGTAATAGCCCCTACAAATATAGGGAAAGGATATAAATTAAAAGCAGCCAAAAGAAGAGGCACATAGGGCAGTTTGGGAGAGTTCTAAACAAAGCTTCCATTGTTTTTGGAATGTGTTACCCTCTCAGCATCAATGTGTGACAATACACACAGAGGACTGCCAACCAAGGAAGTTCACCTGAACTTATGTGTCTAGAGATTTTAATGGACTTTATGTAGGCATGAGGGTTGATTGATTTC
This sequence comes from Mirounga leonina, assembly GCF_011800145.1. Taxonomy (NCBI): domain Eukaryota; kingdom Metazoa; phylum Chordata; class Mammalia; order Carnivora; family Phocidae; genus Mirounga; species Mirounga leonina. The sequence continues at coordinate 19,393,012 of NW_023270314.1, read as the reverse complement.
CTACATGATTTCCTACATGAGGGTTGATTGATTTCCTACATGATAGATTCCTACTCAGTCTCTAGCCCCTCCTTCCCAGAGTTCAGACTGATATGATATGCCCATGGGGCCCCCCATGAGTCATGTAGCTACTGTGAACTCTCAGGTCTGATCTGAGGGGTCCACCATAAATATGAAAGACGCATCACTCAGGAGATTCCAAGGGTTTGGAGACTACCTTCCAGGAGTCTGGAAGAAGGCCAGACCTCTCTTTGGGCAAAGACAAATTATATGTACACAGTCTGACACACGGTAGGCATTCAACAAGTGCTCCCTCTCCCTGGAATGCTCTTTCTATGGTTAGCTCTTTCTATCTACCTGGGATTACAATAAATGTCTTGTCACAGAAATCATTCTGATCATACTCTTAAAAAATAATTACTCTCTTTCTCAGCATCCTGCCTATATCTTTTTAAAAAATTCCAATGTGAGATTATTTTGTTATAATTACAGTACTAATTTTAGAACTTGTCTTTTCTATTAGAATGTAATCCAGAGGACAAGAATCACATTTATCTTTTTCACCATTTTACCTCTATAGTGTCTGACACATAGTAGGAGTACAAAAATATTTTTGAATGAGTCATTTAATTAGTAGACTATGAACTCTGACAGCATAAAGTGTCTAACACCTTTGAAATGAATTAATTTCCAGAATCCTGCAGGGTGACTCTCACATACAAGGCTCACAATTAGTGTATGTTTAATGACCAAAAATGAATTAAAGGGCTCTCTATTTTAAGATTCAGGTTTAGAGATATTTAGGGATTAAGGTGTTATATTCTTTAGTAAAGATTATATGGAACTATTTGTTGTACTGAATTTATTTTTTTAGTAAATATATTCTTCGGATTAAAATTCTCAAGTTTCCCTATGTATTTAGATATAAATTTAATCATTCTAAATGATTTTAGAATATGAGGATCTGTATCTTTATGCCTTTTGTACCACTTACTAGATGTTTGATCTCAGAAGTCACCTCCACTCTCTGAACATCAATTTGTTTTTCATATAAGAAATAATAACAACACTTATTCAGTATGAATGCAACAATATTTGTGAAAACAACTAGCCCAATGTTTGCTGTCTAGTAAATAAATATTGAGCAAAATTTTGAAAGAATAACTCTTTCATCCTCACACCAACTAAGCTACTCTCTCTACTCCTCATGCCTTAATGGGGACTATTGCTCTTACTGTGTAAAGGTAGTCCAAATATAAGGGCACAATGTAGTTTTAAAAGACTAGCACATGTGCAACCATATTCAAAGTGAGTACTAACACTTTCCTTCCCATGCTGATAGGTTTTGCTAATTGATCACAACACTCTTCCCAGCTTAGCCAGATGCAACTTCAAGATTGATGCTACTATAAACATTGGGATACATGTATCCCTTTGAATTAATATCTTTGTATTCCTTGGGTAAATGCACTCTGATGTTTATAGAAGCATTATCTACAATAGCTAAATTATGGAAACAGTTCAAGTGTCGATCTACTGATGAATGGATAAAGAAGATGTGGTACACACACACACGATGGAATATTACTCAGCCATAAAAAAGAATGAAATCTTGCCATTTGCAATAACATGGATGGAGCTAGAGTATTATGCTAAGTGAAATAAATCAGTTGGAGAAAGACAAATACCGCATGATTTCACTCAGATGTGGAATTTAAGAAACAAAACAAATGAGCAAAGGGAAAAAAGAGAGAGAGAGGCAAATCAAGAAAGTATAATTAACTATTGCTCTTACCTATAGAGAACAAACTGGTGGTTACCAGAGGGGAGGTGGGTGGGAGGATGGCTTCAATAGGTGATGGGGATTAAGGAGTGCACCTGCTGTGATGAGCACCGGGTGTTGTAGGGAAGTGTTGAATCACTGTATTGTACACCTGAAACTAATACTACACTGTATGTTAACTACTGGATTTTAAATAAAAACTAAAAAAAAAAAAAAAGATTGGTGCTAAAACACATGGACTCTGGTGTTAGGATGTCTGTTTGCAAATTACTGTTATGCCAACCTTGCAGAGCTTGAGAGCCCATAGTAGTAGGGATAATACTAATAATGCTAATCCTGTTTGGATAAATTGTTCCTTGGCTAAAATAATTTGTGACCTTGGGCAAAAATCTTAACCTCTTCACTTAGATTCCTCATACAATAATAGTTCCTAGTTGATGGGATTACATAAATTGACTTATACATACACCCATACAACACACACATGCTATGGACTGAATGTATGTGTCCCCCTCAAATTCATAAGGTAAAAGCCTAATCCCCAAAGTGATGGTATTTGGAGGTGGGCCTTTTGGGAGGTAATTGGTTCATGAGGGTAGAGCCCTCATAAATGGGATTAGTGCTCTTATAAGAAGAAACATAGATAGATGATCTCCTTCCCTTTATCATGTGAAAATACAGTGAGAAGGCAGACATCTGTGAACCAGGAGGAAGGCCCTCATCAAGAACCTGACCATTCTGGCAACCTAATCTCAGACTTTCAGCCTTCACTGTGAGAAGGAAGTGTTTGTTGTTTAATTCAGTCTATGGTGTTCTTTTATAGCAACCCCAACTCATCTATGTTTTCTTTCTACCTCAGAGAGCTTCTCCACTGTAGGTATTAAACATTTTGACATATAGTTATGTCCTTTCCTTTCTTTAATAACACAAATGGAAAGATGGGAAGAATGATGATGGTCATGCCCATCAAAGAAAGTCAGCCACTGAGGAATTAATTCATTCTCAGGATTTATTCCCCACAGATGGACAAGCATTCTTGGACTATTGATGGCAGTGAGTTTAACCAAGTATAGTTTAGTCACACCCATTAGACTCCTTGGAAACGTGATTTCATTTTACCCTAGTATGGAAATTAGTATTATGGCAAAGTGGATCACAGAATTGATAAGAATTAGGTTGAGCTACAATAAATCAAACTAAAATCAGTGAAAGAATAATATAGAAAGAGCAAATTTGGTCGACAGCCCCACAGTGTGTCTTTAAATAATGGATGACTTTTTTTTTTTTTTAATGCACTAGTACACCGTGCTGAAACATTTGGGAAGGGAAAGCCAAAATTGTTTTTAAGTGAAGATAATATTGTGAAACAAACTCACTGCAGGGCTCCAAGAGTTTAAAATCCTCAAATAATTACTCTTGTTTCTTGCATGGAATTACTTAGGAAGAAATTGCAGTGTTGAAATGTATAATTCATGATAAGGAATTCTGCACACCAGCCTTTCACATATTACTAGACTACAGGGATATATTCATTATTATATAAACTTGCAAAATATTGAGTTGCTAGTGGGTTTGTCAACATGTAGTTATTGATGACTTATGCGGCAGGCAATGCTCAGAAACTGGAAGTAAACTGATGCACAAACAGACATGGATTCACTCTTGTAGAGGAATAAGGAGACAGAAGTTAATTGTGGGATTAAATTTGATGAGACTATAAGAAAGCAAGGGAGAAGAAAACAAGGATGAGCCTCTACTCACTCTCAGATTTCCCTTAGAAGACTACATTTAACCGAAGACCTTAAATATGAGTGGATATGGCTAGGATAAGTAGAAAGGGGGGAGGAACACTTCAAATAGAAATAGGAGCACGAAGGCCCTGAGGCAGGTAAGATCATGCTTTGTTCAAGGAACTGAGCAATTCCCAGCAATAGCCAGGGTAGTGAGAACCAAGAGGAAAGCGGTGTGAAACTAGGATCATAAATTTTGTAGATAACAAAGTACACATAATTCATAGCCCATTTTTCAGTTTTGGGTCTTCACTGTATAAAAATGATGTGATAATATTTTATTACCTAAAAGCTAATATCAGAAATCCTAGTAGGCATAAAAATATCCTTGTTTGAAATAAAAATGCAAAACAAATCTTTGAAAAGTTCTTGGAGTAGAAGGCAAGTCTTCCCACTATCCCCCCACCCCCAGGAACCTATGTATTGGTTGAAGCCAAGGCTTAAAAGAAGTGGGGCACAGGCCAGAGCTTAATATTTGCAGGTTCCACACCAAGTGTTCAAATGGACACTTACATATCATATGTCTAGAGATTTAAAAACTGTAAATCAAACTAACAAATTGGTAAATAATATGCTCTATCATCCTACCTTGATCAGTATATCTTCATAATAACCTTAAGAAACAAGTTTGAATTTAAAATTCTTGGACTTCTGTCTGGGGTACCTGGCTGGCTCAGTCAGTTAAGCATCAACTCTTGATTTCAGCTCGGGTCAGGATCTTAGGGTCCTGGGATCAAGCCCCACGTCTGGCTCTGTGCCCAGCAGGGAGTCTGCTTGAGGATTCTCCCTCCCTCTCCTTCTGCCCCTCCCTCTACTCATGTTCTCTCTCTCTCTCAAATAAATAAATCTTTTGAAAAAAATTCTTGGACTTCTGGGAATTCTGTGCTGGAATATGATAGCACAAAGAGAACCAATATTTGAGCCCTAGCTTCCATTCTCAGATCATCCCCCATATCTTCCTACCCATATCATGAGGAATCTTATATAAAAGCATGCAGGCATTCCAGTTTAGATACTTATGAGACTTATCCTAGGGAAAAAAGCCTACCCAACCCCTGAAAGTGAACTAGGGACTATCTGGGCAGGGAATTCCTGAACTCTGAGTACCCAGAGCATCACCTAAAGGTGGGCACATCCCAGTACTCCTGCAGATTCCTCACCACTTGGAGAAAGATGACCAGAGGAGGATCATCTACAGTGAATGGCTAGCAGGGTTACTGGTGGGATGTGTCCTTGCATCCTTGGGATCTTCTAGGGTAATCTAAGAAGAAAAGGAGTAATGGAGATATGGGAAGGGGAGAGAAAGAGAGGAACAAGCAAGATGGCAAAAGTCTGGGATTGGGTGAGATTTTTGAAGCTCTACAGCTTCTTCCATTAAAAATCATTTGCATTGCTGTGATGTAAACCCTTCTTCAGCCTTTTCCAAAATATCTTGAGTAAAATAAATTATACCAATATTAAGAAATAAAAATTAGAGACTGGGGAAACAGTGTATATGAATAAGGTTGGCTGAGACAGAAACAAAACAATTAGATGCATTGGGAACTATGGATACCTGAGGGCAAAGGCTGTCTAAATATATATATATCTTTTTTTTAATATACTACATACTAAGCAAAACATGTCTATTTATAAGCTATGGTAATAAGCAAAATAGCAAACATTGCATATTTACTATGTGTCAAGATCAATTCTAACTGCTTTGCATGTACTAATTAATTTATTCATCATAGCAAAGTTATTGTTATCTTCATTTACAGACAAGGAAACTGGCATAGAAAGGTTAATTAATTTGTCCACGGTCATACATATGGAAAGTAGACAGGCAAATTTAAATTCAAGAAGACTACTTCTAAAACTTCTGCTCTTAATTACTGTTGTGAGGAATGTTTGATTACAAAATCTGAGGAGAGGCTGAGTGTCATACTGTGGTCAATGTCACACAGCAGACAGACTAAGGTCACCAAATGAACAGTTTGGAATAAAAAAGTCAAGAAAGATGATGAAGTGTTGAGTATCTCAATTTTACCTAGATCTCAAGGAGCCCTGCTGGTGCAGTCTGAGCTTGAGTTAACTTCCTGTAGGCACTGGAATGCCGTAACTAAGGCAGTGACTTATCTAAAATTATATTTTGTTTAAATATCACTTGAGTTGCAGAATGGATTCAGGATAAAAGTAATGGACCAGTGGGATGTTTTTGCAATTTACATGTAAGAAATGTTGGTAGCTTGAATGGAGGTGTAGAGACATGGCTGCAATTGACAGAATTGGTTTTTTATTGGTGGTGAGGAAGAAGGTGGTGTCAATGTAACATCAAGCTTTCTGGCCTGAGCATCTGGGTGGACTATGATGCCATTTATTAGAGTAAAGGATGCTGAATAAGGAGCAGATTTGGGAAAGTAGTCTATGACTTTAGGAACTGGGCTTGTTGAATTTGAGGTACCTAGAGGACAACTCTGAAATCAAGTAAATAAGGACAGAAAGATGTCCATTGGCTCAGTTCTAGCAAGAACAATGCTGGTAAAATGGAAGAAGTGGATTTGAGATCATCATATGAGTGGTTAGCCATTTCAAAGATAAATAATTACAGTCCAGAAGTGCATATTTTAGTGTCTCTACATACTTAAACTTTCTAAGCAAATGTTCCTAGTGCTGAGATAAAGGATGAGCCTTGGAAGTTAAAGAATGGTTTAGAAAAGCTAGAAATCTCTGGAGAGATTTAGAATTATCTCCTTGTGTCTTTACATTTCAAAAGGAAATGCAACCAAGTGCTAGGCAGCAAGTTTTTTATAGTCCAGTGAAATGCTAATGGCTAGAGAACAAAGATTTTACTCCCTCTTTCAGGAGTAACCTATATAAAATCCCAGATTAAATTCAGGACTTTTCTCCTCTCAGAGTTTCACCTGTGGAGCACTGGATGTGGGAAACTGGTGTAGTTTTTGTTTTTGTTTTTTTTTCAATATTTATTTATTTATTTATTTTAGGGGGGGTGGAGTGAGAGGGGAGGAACAGAAGGATAGGGAGAGAGAATTTCAAGCAGACTCCTCACTGAGTGCAGAGCATGGAACATGGAGTCAAACTCAGGGTTCAGTCTCACAACCCTAAGATCATGATCTGAGCCAAAATCAGGAGTCAGATGTTTAACCAACTGAGCCACCTGGGTGCCCCAAAACTGGTGTAGTTATTGCTGTAAGTTATAACAATTTTGATTTCTGCCCCAGAAACTTCCTATTTACTTTTATGATAAAATAAAATTAATAAAAATATTAAAAACAAGCACTATGGAAAACAATAGGGAGGTCCCCCCCAAAGTTAAAAAATAAAACTACCATATGATTTAGCAATTCACTTATGGGTAGTCATTCAGAGAAAACTAAGATAGTAATTCAAAAAGATACCCGCATTCCCATGTTCACTGCAATATTATTTACGATAGTTAAGACATGGAAACCACCTAAGTGTCCACTGATGAATGAATGGATTAAAAAATGTGGCGCATAGGGGCGCTCAGGGGTATACATCTTTGACTATATTTGTAGCCTTTGAATATGTAATGAATTCATTTAGATTTTCTTCTTCTTTACCCAGAGGAGGAACCATTCCCCATATCATGAGAGCCATCTTTCCTCTGTTACTGTTCATAGATAAACTAGTCCTCTAGTGAAGGTGAATACACCATGGGTATTTGAATTCTACAGCTATGATGGAAATTACCTAATGTTGAGTATCCCTGATACTCAGTGGGGAGAAAAGGGTGGGGGGAGAAATTGAGGTGGTATCAAAGGTCAACAAAAGGCCAGTCCTTTACTTTTCTCTCCCTCTTTTCTTCCACACCACCAATTCTAGAGATGAGGACTGGTGATAAATGGGCAAGTAGAGACTTCATGATGAGTGCCTGGGGCTGCTTGTTTTGAGCAGAGGCATGCTAGGATGCTTTAAAAGGCCAAACCTAAATGCATTCAATATTTAATCAGGCACAAAGGCCAATAAAATGTCCCAGCCAAACAGGATCTCTACTATTCCTCAACAATGGTAGAAGAAAGTAGAAAAATACATGAGGAACAGAATGCTTTCTTTCCCTAAATTTAAGAATGCATTTTCATCTTTACTCATTTTATAATACTGGGCTGTTATATATACAGACATATATGCAAAAAATAAATTTATTAGAAATATGTTATATCAGTGTTTCTTTAAGTGAGACACATGGGGTTCTGTATTAGAATTACCTAGAATGCTTATTAAAAATATAGATTTCTGAGTCCCTTCCAAGACCTACTAGCAATCTGAATGCTAGCAGTCAGAATTTCTATTTACAGGGGTCTCCAAAACCACAATTTTAAAAACAGATGTTCTGATGATTCATATAAATTCTGTAATTCAAGAACTACTGCTTTTATATAGGTATTCACTTTGCTATTAAGGGAGTTGTGTGTGTGTGTGCGTTTGTGTGCATGTGTGTAAAATAATACATGGTTCCATAAATCATATTCTGTACCAGCATTTTCCTTCAAGTTGTGAAGTCAGAAAAATACTTATTTTATGTGTTAACAAATGTTCAACATACACACACATCCATACATGCACAGATGCACAAGAATTTTGTCAAATATGTTTAGCCAACCCTCTATACTGCATGCATCTCTTGGAGATTCCCAATTTATATTAGTATATTAAAGGCTCTGAGAGCCTACAAAAATCTAGTATTTCTCAATTTTTTAGGCAACTGCTCATTTGATTGTTTATTTTATTTTTTTCCCCAAATAAGACTATGACTACCTAAGGGCAGTTTGGAAAACACCATTCTACTCAAATATTATAAAGTATCTTAGCTATAAAATATAAAAATCCATCTCTTATGTTTTGACTTCAGGTACTTCGGCAAACAATGTTAGTTTGGAAGAAACTTTTTGTTTATTTTCTCTGTCTAGCAGTAAGTATAGAAACATCCTCTCTGTGTTGAATAAACATAAATTTAGACCAGCAGACATATGAACATAACTTTTATGGTTTTGGTAGTTATTAAAATCTGTTGTTTTAGTCATACAATCTAGTAATAAGCTTACTACATTAATATTCAGAGAGCAACTGATGGGAACACTTTTGTTCTGTACTCTAAAATTATTATCCTTAGTGTTTGAGAAGAGACTCATTTAAGAGCCGTTAAAAAGTGAAAAAACAGCTTTAACCTACATTGAGAGGTTAAAAATAGAAATGCTAGCAAGTAACTTTAAATATATGTATCACCAGGCATATATTTCAGGCAAACCCTTCCCTCCTTCCTTCCAAAAAAAAAAAATCATGGCAGAAACTGTTGCATGCAATTATATGTTCTAGCTTTAATTATTAAGGACCAATTACTTCATTTTCCCTCCACATGTCAAAAATCAAATATTTCTGTAAAGTTGGTAATCTATCCTTCCATGTATAGTTATAATTTAGCTGTCTAACCTCCATTCTGTACCTTGTTCTTAAAGGTGCGATGGTGCTGAGTCGTTCCCCACTAGGATGGGACAACATGGAGGGAAATGGCTTTTTTCCACTATGCTGAGCATAATGAGCATAATTGGAAGTGGGATGGGATAGATCCTACGTGGACCGGGTAGCTCCTTGAGTTCTTATGTTCTGAGGATGGTAGGAAAGTTATTTAGCTACCTAGTAGGAAATGTTTTAGGTGATTTTATTTTGGGTGGTGACTTTCAGGTGAACACACACGCCTACACATTGCGCTGCCATCCATCCGTCCGTCCAGAGCGGGAGGCAAGAATGGCACCTTACAATCTTCCCTACAGCCAGGTGGGCGTGCTAGTGGAGAAGAAAGGGGGTAGGACTGATGTCTGCAGTTGGGAGTAATGTGCTACTCTAGCCTGACTTGAGAGAACATTTTTTTAGCCGTGATCATCAGCAGGCCGCATAATTGGAGGGCCTGTGCTGTTCAGATGAGCTACGCCTAAAAGGAATCTCACCCTTCTTTTTCTGTGAGGCCAGCAGCACCTGCTGCTGAATTTTATAAGCCATCACAGATGTGATCAGCGAACCCACTTCACTATTACTTTATCCCATCCATCAATGATGCTACTCAAAATTCAAACTCACACTTGCGTTATCATAACAAAATCGTGTATATTTTGGGGCCTAGTTGCTGTTATTATCTCCCCAAGAAATTGGTGACCAAGGGGTGTCTTAAAAATCCAGGCAGCCTGGCCCAGAGGGAACCCCCAAGCATTTTCTTTAGCTTCCACAATCCGCTCTGTCCCTCTTAGTACTATTTTTGCATATTTTTGCATATGTTTGCAAGTATTATAATTCTCCATCTTTCTAAACATCAAACTGACCATCCTTCACAGATTTCAGAGTTTTCCTCTACTTTCCAAAGGGTATGGGGTGACAGAACTTAGAAAAGTTGGTCTTAATTAAATGTGTATAATACAGTAACTAGAAAACATGCTATTTTTTAATCACCATTACTGAGATAAGGATTTTTAATATTACGCATAGAATCAGATACAACTTCTTATCTATGTAATTAAATGTGACATTAACATTTGAGATAAACATAAGGTCATTTTTTTTTTTTTACCATTTTTTAAAATGAAGAGATGGCTGATATAAATATGAGCCTTATGAGTATCAAGTAGATCATTAAATGTTCTGGGATGGCGCAGAGAACTTAAAATTTTCTGTTACGGAAAACTGTCCTTTATAGTAGAGTCTACAGTTTTTCAGTTCTTAGTTTTGTTGTTCTTTCTTGGCATTATTAAGTACTTCAGTGAAATAAATTCTGTTATAATTACGGGAACTCTCTACAGTGAGATTCAGAAAAAGTATGCAATGACTTGCTTAAAGTCATGGGAAAGTCAACTACTGTGTGAAATGAGGATTAGAAGCCAGGCTTTCTGAAATCTTTGTACAGGAGATTTACTACCCAGTAGGCCACCTTTATACGTGTCTTTCAAAATGTGAGGCATATCATTACTGGAAAAAAAAATGAAAAAGTAATATATGAGAGGAAAAATATATCAATGTGATAGATGAGGACTCTAATAAAGAACATAGATTAAAAATGTAGTTAGTATTTGTTTATCTATTGCTAGGTAATAAAACACCCCCAAATATTAGTTGCTTGCAAAAATTTATTTTCTCTCACAGTGAATTAATTGGGTTCAGATCTCTCATATAATTGTGGGAAGATTTCAGTTGCAGCAAGAGTCATCTTGAAGGCCCAATTAGGGTAAATATCCATGCTGGCTCTTTCCCTTACAAGGCTGGTCCTCAGCTGATGTGGGGACTGACTGGCTATCTTTTGCTTTCAGTTTGGCCTCTCAATGTGAGCAGCCTGGGGCCTCTTACAGCATGGTGACCTTACTGCAGTTGAATTATTTCCATGGCTGCTGGCTTCTCCAGAGCAAGTCTTCCTGTGTACCCAGCTTGAAGCCTTGGTTTCTCATGATTTAGCTTTGGGAGTCACACATCATCACTCTTACCATATTCTACTGATTAAAAGAAGGTAACAAAAGAGTGTAGTTTATGGGAGAGGGCATCTTTAGAGGCTATCTATCACAGTGAAGGTGATGCTCAGAGGTAAAAATAATGATTTCACAGAAAAATCTCGTAGCTTTCCATGTAATGTGAATTATTCACTGATTCTTAGAACAGGGACAGACCTTAAGTATCTTCTATTTAAAATATTCCATGGTGTGCCTGGGTGGCTCAGTCGTTAAGCATCTGCCTTCAGCTCAGGTCATGATCCCAGGGTCCTGGGATCGAGCCCCGCATCGGGCTCCCTGCTCAGCAGAAAGCCTGCTTCTCCCTTTCCCACTCCCCCTGCTTGTGTTCCCTCTCTCACTGTGTCTCTCTCTGTCAAATCAATCAATCAATCAATCAATCAATCAATCTTTAAAAAAATAAAATAAAATAAAATATTCCATGTAGGGGCGCCTGGGTGGCACAGTTGGTTAAGTGGTGAACTCTTGGTTTCAGCTCAGGCCCTGATTTCAGGGTTGTGATCTCAGCGTTGTGATCCCAGGGTCATGAGATCGAGCCCTGAGTCTGGCTACCCACTCAGTGCAGAGTCTGTTTAAGACTCTCACTCCCTCTCCCTCTGCCCCTCCCCTCTGCATGCTCTCTCTCTCTCAAATAAATAAATAAATCTTTTAAAAAATAAAATAAAATATTCCATGTACCCTTGAAGAAACTGACTTGGGTAAGAGAAAAGTCTTTGTGTTTACAAAAATAAAAATCAGTAATTAAGTCTTAATATCTTTAGACTATCTAGATGTCACAGTATTTTGACAGTTAACAGTTAATCTAAACAGAAATCTAAAAAATAAGAAGTGTAAGAATAATAATATGTCTCATGTGAAACAATGTATAGCAATTAACTTGATACAATTGAGAGAAATCTTCCAAAATGTGCATAAAGTAGGCAATGGTTTTTAAATTTCATACTGAAAAGTAAAAAAAAAAAAAAAGTATCTGGAACTAGATTTAAAAAGTTTTGGTTTCTTATTTTTTTCTGTTATTTCATTCAAAAAATTGTGACAAGAGTTTGCAATGACATATTTTACCATATACTTAGTAAGAATGTTTTCATTTGAAATAGTTTTCATTTTGGTCAGGTACAAATGATTTGAATAGCATTATTTTCGTTAGGCTGAAGTTCTATAGGTAAAAAGGAAACTAGTGATAACCCATCTGGAATTTCCTATAGATTATCCTGGGAAATGTACATAATAACAGATAATATTCAAAACTATTAGCTCTTAGTTATTGCTCTTCTGTGGATTCTTTAAAGGCAAGGGCCTTGTTACCTCTATGGAAGGACTGCATGTTTCGCTGTTGTTAAATGTGCAGTGCACAAGAGAGATAGGGTCTGTGGGCACAGTAGCTAGATTTGACCGATAGGTTTGCAATGTGAGAACTCCCACCTGAAAACTCAGTGCACATGGAAAGAAAGAATGTTTTATTTTGCAATATAACACTGAAATATGTCGAGCACATGAACTGAGACTCACTGGGCTGATATGTGTTCTGAGAATAAAAGAAACGTAAATTGCTAAGGCTCAGGAACATGCCCATTCTATGAATAGAGATTGACTTTGCTGCCAAGGGAAGCCAGTTGCTTGGGTTTTAGGTGACGCATTCCCACTCTTTACCAAGAAAAAGGTTTGGAAAGCAAACTACTTGAAACATTTCCCCACTGGTTCTCAATGTATATCAAATCCATCAAGCATCACATTTATTTTAGACACAGACTCTCTATATGCCTCAAGAAACTCTTTCAGCTCTAAAGTCATTGGAAGCACCTGTCATCTTCCTTCACCTTTTACTGTTGTGCCTTTAAGGAAGGTCACCTTTCTTTGGCATCCTGCTTCATTGTAGCTTTGGAAGCTAAAGTTCTTCTGCATGAGCTGTATTTGGAATTTGAGGGGACATTTTGCTTGCCCTCCTTTTCTCCACCCAACATATCCTATTGCATGGATAAACTGCTACCCTTATCTATTTATTCAATGAAATATTTCTGCATGATGTTGTATAAATATATTTTAAAATATTATAAATTCATATTTTATTAAACCACTATTTACTGAACTTCCACTACAAGGAAGAAACAATGTTAGGGGTAAGGGAGCCAGAGAGATAGATTTGCCCTTGAAGTCACTGAGGTTGGGCAAACAGTGCCAGGAAGAAGTTAAAGAAGTTTTTGCATAAACAGAACAGAACCAACATCTGGTAATGCTTAAAAAAAAAAAAAAAAAAAAGAACTGGTGGGGGTTTCCGATGACTATATGGAGACCTTGATTCCCACCATCCCTGAATTTGAGTCTAAATCTTCCGTGAGAAAAGTAATATATATAGGGCGCCTGGGTGCCTCAGTTGGTTAAGCGACTGCCTTCGGCTCAGGTCATGATCCTGGAGTCCCGGGATCGAGTCCCACATCGGGCTCCCTGCACAGCAGGGAGTCTGCTTCTCCCTCTGACCCTCCTCCCTCTCATGCTCTCTGTCTCTCATTCTCTCTCTCGCAAATAAATAAAATATTTTTTAAAAAGTGTCATATATATAGCTTTCCTAATTTTTTCCCTAGATATTTCCTACTTGGCTTAGGAGAAAATGAGCTCCTTGGATTCAGTATGCAAAGTTGAGACTGGCCAATATGTTTTTGTTTTATGATTCCAGAAACATTTCCTAGAGCCTCTCAAGGTTAATCAAGTACACCAGAGGCTTCTATGGGGGTTGAATAATCTAATTATTATTCCGTGTGACTACCATACCAACTTCCTCAAGCCTACATTTAGAACTCCTTCTGAGACTGTGGACAAGAGTCACTGCCATGTACATATGGACAGAGTTACTCTGCCTCTTACTGGATTCTGAGGGGCAAGATGAGGAGAGGAAGAAGATTCTTTGGTTTCAATGACTAATTAGGATTGAATTTTCCTTTATTCTGTTTTGTCAATAACACAAAAAGACGATGGCTTAATAAGTGCATCATGTCTAATAAAATGCCCAAATTAAACGGGAATGATTTTGTTTTGAAGGGATGAGAGAAAGGGGAAGAATCATTAACACCTGTTTTGTTTGTCTTGAAAGCAGAGATAAAAATTCACCTTGATTCAGATATATCTGAAGAGACGAATGAGTGGAGAGTCACCTTTAAGAGACTCTTTAAGTTTATATTTATAAAGGAATAGGAGGAATATTTATGAGACCAAAGTCTTAAAAGGAGAGCCAAAAATTTTGTTGGTAGGATTTGGTTACTTAACAGGGTGAGGCTGATGCTTTGACCTCCAGAGAATGGCGTTTACTTTTTTGGGAACAACACATAAGACTGAGGTACACATCTAAAAACCAATTTATAATCTTCATGACCCAGATGAGATTTGGACAGGGTCCTGGGCCGCTAAGGTCACCTTGCTATAGTTGTTTAAACAAAAAATAGAATCATGTAAGAATGTGAATAAACAGCAACTGTAAGATACGGGGTTATATTCTCAAAAAGATGTATTGAACTTTCTGTGGTTAAGGTATATCAGACACAATTTGTTTCTTACCCCAAATCCATTCCTCATCCTTTTATCCTTTGCTGCCTTCCCATCTTATATACAGTAAACTTAGGTCTCTTTCACTGCCAAGGTGACCATATAATCTAGTTCTGGACACTGATATGTGAGGGGAAATCTAATAGAAGGAATTTCTAAAAAAGATAATTTCTTTTTTTATTGAAATATAATCAACATATAGCCAATTATATTGGTTTCAGGTATACAACATAATGATTCAATATTTATATGCATTGAGAAATGATCAGCGCAAGAAGCCTGGTTACCATCTGTCACCATACAGAGTCACAGATTTTTTTTTCTTTAAAGATTTTATTTATTTATTTGACAGAGAGAGACACAGCGAGAGAGGGAACACAAGCAGGGGGAGTGGGAGAGGGAGAAGCAGGCTTCCCGCGGAGCAGGGAGCCCGATGCGGGGCTCGATCCCAGGACCCTGGGATCACGACCTGAGCCGAAGGCAGATGCTTAACGACTGAGCCACCCAGGCGCCCCTGGATTTTTTTTTTTTTCTTGTAATGAGAATTTTTAAGATTTACTCTCTTACCAACTTTGAAGTATGCTGTACAGTATTATAGACTATACTTACCATGCTATATATTACATCCCCATGACTTATTTATTTATTTATTTATTTATTTATTTATTTATTTATTAAGATTTTATTTATTTGCGAGAGAGAGAATGAGAGACAGAGAGCATGAGAGGGAGGAGGGTCAGAGGGAGAAGCAGACTCCCTGCTGAGCAGGGAGCCTGATGTGGGACTGGATCCTGGGACTCCAGGATCATGACCTGAGCCGAAGGCAGTCGCTTAACCAACTGAGCCACCCAGGCGCCCGACTTATTTATTTTTAACAAAGTTTGTACCTCTTGAGATCCATTCATCCACCCTAACCCTCTGCCCTCTGGCAACCTCTAATCTGTTCTCTGTATCTATGAATTTGGTTTTGTTTTCTTTTGTTTATTCATTTGTTTTGCTTTTTAGATGCCACATATAGATGAAATCATGGTATTTGTCTTTCTGTCTAGCCTATTTTACTTAGCCTATAATACCCTCAAGGTCCATCCATGTTCTTGCAAATCGAAAGAATTCATTCTTTTTTTATGGCTGAGTAGTATTCTATTGCATGGATGGATAGATGTGTTTATGTATATGTCTCTGTGTGTGTGATATATGTAACACATCTTCTTTCTCCATTCATTCATCAACAGACAATTAGGTTGTTTCCATATCTTGGCTCTTGTAAGTAATACTGCAATAAACATAGGGGGGCATATATCTTTTCAAGTTAGTGTTTTCATTTTCTTCGAATAAATACCCCAAAGTGGAATTGCTGGATCATATATATGGTAGTTCTAGTTTTAATTTTTGGGGGAAACTCCATATTGTTTCTCATAGTGGCTGCACCAATTTACATTCCTACTAACTGCACAAGAGTTCCTTTTTTTCCCATACTATCACCAACACTTGTTATTTCTTATCTTTTTGATAATAGCTATTCTGACAGGTGCGAAATGATATCTCATGTGGTTTCTACCTGCATTTCCCCAATGATTAGTGATGTTGAGCATCTGTTCATGTGCCTGTGGACCATCTATATATCTTCTTTGGAAAAATGTCTATTCAGATCTTTTGCCCATTTTCTTTCTTTATCAGATAGATTTTTGTTGTTGTTACTTAGCTGTATGAGTTCTTTATACATTTCGGATATTAACCACTTACTGGATATATGACTTGCAAACATCTTCTCTCATTCAGTAGTAGCCCTCTCATTTTGCTGTCCAGAAGCATTTTAATTTGATTGTAGTCCCATTTGTTTATTTTAACTTTTGTTGCCCTTGCCCTTTGGGAAAGTCTCAAAAAGCATCATCCAGGATCGATGTCAAAAGGCTTACCACCTATGTTTTCTTCCAGGTTTTTATGGTTTCATATTTTACATTCAAGATCTTAATCTACTGTGAGTTCATTTTTGGATATGGCATGGTGGTCCAGTTTCATTCTTTTGCATGTGGCTGTCTGGTTTTCCCAATACCATTTAGAGACGGTAGTGTTCTTTCCCCATTGTATACTCTTGCCTCCTTTGTCATAAATTACTTGACCATATATGCATTGGATTATATTTAGGCTATATAGTTCCATTGATCTGTCTATTTTTTATGCCATTCCTACACTTTTTATTACTATAGCTTTGTAATATAGTTTGAAATCAGGGAGTGTGATGCTTCTGGCTTTGTTCTTTTTCAAGGTTGCTTTGGCTATTTAGGAACTTTTGTGGTTCCATACAGATTTGAGGATTCTTTTTTCTATTTCTGGGAAAAATGCAAAACCCCATTGGGCTTTTGATATGGGTTGTGTTGAATCTGTAGATTGCTTTGGGTAATATGGACATTTAAACAATATTACTTCTTCTAATATATGATTATGAAATATTTTTTCATTATTCAATGTCTTATAAATTTCAGAATGCAGATCTTTCACTTCCTTGCTTAAATTTATTCCTAGATGTTTTAATCTTGTTGATGCAATTGTAAAAGGGATTGTTTTCTTAACTTATCTTTCTGATCGTTCATTGTTAATGTATACAAATGCAACAGATTTTTATATATTGAATTTGTACACTACAACTTTAGTGAATTCATCTGTTAGCTCTAACAGTTTTTTTTTTTTTTTTTCTGTGAGTCCTTAGGGTTTTCTAAAATCATGTTGGCCACCAATAGTGAGAGTTTTATTTCTTCATTTCCAATTTGGAGGCTTTTTATTTTAAAAAGATTAATTTATTTATTAAAGAGAGAGAGAGAATGATCAAGAGGGGCAAAGGGATAGGGAGAGAGAATCTCACTACTCTGAGATCATGACTTGAGCCAAAACCAAGAGTCCGATGCTTACCCATCTGTGCCACACAGGTGCCCCTCAGTAAGGATGCTTTTTATTTTTTTTCCCTGCTTAACTGCTCTGGCTAGGACTTCCAATATTATGTTGAATAAAAGTGGTGAGAGTGGGCATCCTTGTCTTGTTCTTGATCTTAGAGGAAAAGCCTTGAGCTTTTCACTACTGAGTATGATGTTAGCAGTGGGTTTGTCATATATAGTCTTTATTATGTCGATGTACGTTCACTCTATACTCATTTTGTTGAGAGTTATTATAAATGGATGTTGAATTTTGTCAAATGCTTTTTCTGCATCTACTGAGATAATCATAAAAAACATAATAAAAAATCATATGACTTTTATCCTTTGTTTTGTTAAGGTTGTTTATCATGTTCATTGATTTGCAGATGTTGAAACATCCTTGCATCCCTGGAATAAATCCTACTTGATTATGGTGTATGATCATTTTGATGTATTGTTGAATTTGGTTTGCTGTTCATCAGGGATATTGGCTTGTAGTTTTCTTTTTTTGTGTTGTCCTTGTCTGGTTTTGGTATTAGGGTAATGTTTGCCTCATAAAATGAGCTTGGAAGCTTTTCCTCCTCTTCATTTTTTTGGAAGAGTTTGAGGTAGGTATTAAATCTTTGAATGTTTGGTAGAATCCACCAGTGAAATTGTCTGGTTCTGGAATTTTGTTGGGAGGTTTTTGATTACTGATAAACTCTTACTAATAGTCTCTTCAAACTTTCTATCCATGATTCACTCTTGGAAGATTATATATTAGTAGGAATTTATCCATTTCTTCTAGATTGTCCAATTTGTTGGTGTGTAATTGTTCATAGTAGTCTTTTATGATCCTTTGTATTTCTTTGGTTCAGTTGTAACTTCTCTTTCATTTCTGATTTTATTTATTTGAAACCTCTTTTTTTTTCTAGTGAGTTTAGCTAAAGAAATGTCAATTTTGTATATGTCTTTGACAAACCAGCTCTTAGTTTCATTGATTTCTTCTACTGTCTTTTTAATTTCTGTTTCATTTATTTCTGCTCTGATCTTATTATTTCCTTCCTTCTACTAACTTTGAGCTTCCTTTGGTTCTTCCTTTTCTAGTTCTTTTAGGTATAAAGTTAGATTGTTTGAGATTTTTCTTCAGGTATGCCTGTATAGCTATGAACTTCTTTCTTAGAACTGCTTTGCTGCACCCCATGGATTTTCATATTTTATTTCCATTTTCATTTATCTCAAGGTATTTTTTAATTTCTCCTTTGATTTTTTCATTGACCTATTGGTGGTTCAGTAGTGTGTCATTTAATTTTCAAGTATTTGTGATTTTTCCAGTCTTATAACTGATTTCTAGTTTCATATTATTGTGGTTGGAAAATATAAAACATGAGGTGGGGGGATAACATGTAGAGTTTTAGAATGCATTCAAACTTAATTTGCCATCAGTAAACCTTGCTTTACTGCCCACCACTCTGTCTGGTCTACCTCTTTTTTCTCGAAGTGGTGTGACCAAGAACTGTGGGTACCAATGGAGAAAAAGTCCTGCAACACCACTCTCTTCTGGCCTGCAAGGTTTCTGCTGAGAAACCTGCTTATGGGGGTTCTCTTGTATATAACAAGTTATTTTTCTCTTGTGGCTTTTAAGATTCTCTCTTATCTTTAACCATCAACATTTTAATTATAACGTGTCTTGGTGTGGCTCTCTTTGGGTTCATCTTTTTTGGAACTCTCTGGGCCTTCTGGATCTGGATGTCTGTTTCCTTACCCACATTAGGGAAGTTTTCAACCATTATTTCTTCAAATAAATGTTCTGCTCCTTTCTCTTTCTTATTCTGGGACCCCTATAATGCAAATGTTATGCCACTTGATATTCTCCTATAGGTCCCTTAAGCTATCTTCACTTTTTAAAATTCTCTCTTTTTCTCTCTCTCCTTCCTTCCCTTTTTTTTTTTTCCTGTTTTGTTTTTGGTGAGTTCCATTGCTATGTTTTCCAGACCCCAAATCCCTCCTTCTGCATCATCTAATCTCCTATTGAACACCTCTAATCTATTTTCAGTTCAGCTGTTGTATTTTTTGCCTCTGAGACTTCTGTTTCGTACTTTCTTACATTTCTATCTCTTTGTTGAAGTTCTTTCTGCGTTCATTCATTTTTTTCCCAAGTTTAGTGAGCATCTTTATGGACAATTACTTTGAACTCTTTATCAGGTAAATTAGTTATTTCTATTTCATTAAGATTTTTTCCTGAGGTTTTATCTTGTTCTTTCTTTTGGAATATATTCCTCTGTTTCCTTATTTTGCTTGGCTCTCTGTTTGTTTCTATATAATATGTGAAACAGCTCTCTCTCTCAGTCTTGAAGGAGTGGCCTTATGTAGCAATTCAACTCTATCATTTAACCTTACCTAGCTCTTGGTTATCTCTTGAACCTTTGTAATTGTCTAATTAGCCTGATTAATATATGATAGGTCTCAGTGGTTGAGGATGAGGCAAAACCTGTCAGTGTTCTAGAGGGAGGGCTCTCATTCGACATCTAGTTTCCAGCTGATTGGAAGGCAAACCCTCAGCCAGCAACTTTTAAAGAATGCAATATATACCATCTTGTGGGACCATAATCACAAACCCTGCTGGTCTCCAGTCTAGTTACAATTTGGAGATGTCCCCTTGATGACAGTTGGAAAAAAATTGGGGTTCCAGGTAAGTGTAATGAACTCCTTTCTTGGGGATACTGATGAGTTGTAGTGAGGTAGAGAGAGAGTGCAAAGATAGCATGCCCTAGCCCACATTCCCTGAGAGCACTTCTATAGCCTCTACCTGTGTGGTAAGCCTGAAGCTGGACCCTCAGATTGAAGCTCCAGGACAAGTAAATAGGCCTTTTTCACAGAAAGATTGAGGGTATGTTTCAGTCTGTTATCTGTGTAGGGCCTTGGGGGTGGTAGCCTGCCAACAACTGTCTCTCCAATTGTTTCTGACCTGACCAGAAATGCAAGCCCCATTGGCCACCAGAACCAGGCATTCAAGGGATGTCCTCTATGTAGACTACACATATCTTGGCTTTAGCAGGACCATGGTGAGCACAGAGGTGAGGTATGCCCACTGGTGCTACCAAAGTAGAGGGAGATTGTGAAAATGGCCCGAGCCAGCACCTCCTTTTTCAGAGAGAGTCCCAGTAGGTCTGCCCCTCTGGCAGATGCTTTAAGATTAGCAAACTAATATCTTTCATATATGATCTAGGTGCTTTTCAAACTGCTGTTATTGTGCTGGATCCCAGGTGAGTGAATCTGCATGTAAACCCTTTAGGAGTATAATCTGCATTTCCATGGGAGTCCTGGATGCAAGCCCCACTGGTTTTTAAAACCAGACATTTTGGGGTATCCTTTCTCTCTTTCAGGTCCCAAGTATTGGGGTGCCCGATGGAGGGCACAAATTCTTTGCTCCTTAGGGAGAAGGGACATATTTGTGAGATCCTTCCTGATTGTGGGTCACTATGCCAGGGGGAGGTTTTTGGCAAGACTGTGTCTCTATCTCTCTTCTGTGTAGAGATGAACAGAGGCTGATTAGCCCATCTAAGGTTTTACATCATTGGTTTGAGGTGCAAATTATTCATTTTATTGCATTTCAACAGAGTAGCTATAAAACTACTCTGCTATAAAACATCTTCTATCCATCCCTATGTGGCCCTTTTATCCATTGTTGTGGAGGAGCTGTTCAGCTAGTTTTCAGGTCTTTTTCAGAGAGAAATGTTCCAGATGTAGTTATAGATTTGGTGTTTTCATGGGAGAAGGTGAGTTCAGGATCTTTATATACCACCTCCTTGAACTGCCTAGAAAAGATAATTTTTAGATGAACTTGTCAGGAAAAGGGAGCTTGCTATCTTCCCCACCCAATGCTTTCCTATCCAGCGTTATATGTGTGCATGATGATGTCTGGTGCTTAGGTGTCCATTTTATTACTGGGAAAGGGGAGGTGATAACATGCATGTGGATGAAAAAAAATCCATACTCTATAAATAATTCAGAATGGAAAGAAATTTGTTGACTTCTACTGAACCCACTGAATAGTTTCCTACCTCTAGACATCATTTTAACTAAACAATAAATGCCCCCACCCTGGTTTAAATAGTTGCTATTTGGACATTACCTACAGTCAAAAGTGTTGCTTACTGATAAAGTATGTGGGTGCTCAAGGCATTGGTTGAAAGACAAGATATAAGTGAACATAAAGCTAAGTTTACAATGTGGGCTATTTTAGATTCCTGTATTTTCTCAAAGCCCTTTCCCACAAATATTTATTTGGTTAACATATTAGTTCTCAGAAGTAAACAGGGTTAGTGTTCTGATGATAGCCTTGTAAATAAGGAAACTGGAACACAGAGGTAAAGAGACTTTATCTAAAGGAACAAAACCTGTATAGAGCAGAGCTGAGGACTGAGCTAAGAGCTTTGATTCATTGTCTGGTAAGACTCTCTGTTGGGTCATGATGCAAGTTTAAAAAAAAAAATGGCTTGCATCAAGAAACCGGATGGCAAATGATGATGATTTTCTCCTTTGCTTCAAACTAGGGACCAGAAATACACTAAAGAAAGCATTTTCACCTAGGCTTTCTTCCTGTTCTTCATAGAAGGGAATTTATGCAATTACCCCAGAGAACTACCTTGCTACAAGAACCTGGATTCTGGCTGCAGCAAATGTATTTACTGGAGTTAGAAATCTAAAAGTGAACAGTTTATAAAAGGAGCTAGAAGGTGTTGTAACAGAACCATTATAACTCTAGCTTTCCTGTTTCTTTCAATTCAGACCCTGCCACAGATTTACTCTCCCTTCTGGGAATTCATGGTTTGCAAAGAGAAGGGACATCCAGTTTTATAGCTACTCTGTTAAAATGCAACAAAATGAATAATTTGCACCTCAAACCAATGATGTAAAAGCTTAGATGGGCTAATCAGCCTCTGTTCATCTCTACACAGAAGAATCAAATATAGAGTTTCTTCAAATGCCCTTTAAAAATAACTAAAATTCAATTGCTTTTCTCTTATCCTGGTAATTCAATTTATTTTGGGATTGTCCTTTTATAATGGAGAAAAGGGTATTAAATGCCTTTGAAATGAATGCAATAGTTCTATGAAAACAACCCACAGCTGTAAATGTTCCAAACTTTACCTCACAAATGCATCAATAAGTTGAGGGCAGAACCCAAGCCAGCAAAAATCCTAAAATAAGTAAACCCTACAGTTGTTCATACTCGGTAATTCTGTAGTTACTGAGATATTCATTATTTCAGAAAATCTTCTGAAAAAAGTATTCTTAGATCTACTTTGTTGTCTTATAGATTACGTCTTTTGGGTGGTGGGGTAGGGAGTATGTTTAACATGTCCAAAAATATTTGATAGAAGTGATTTTTGCAACACAGTTTATTAAATTCAAGCCACGAGGCTTACGATACAATAGGCACTGGAAGGTAACAGGAATGTTTTCAGATGTCTTCTCCAGAAAACAGCTTATTTTTTTTTTAAGAAATAAAAATAGTGAAGAGGAAAAAACATTTTTTTCCTAATAATTATCAAGAGCATTCTGTGGTTTTAGGACCCAGTACAACTTATCAGTAGAGTCACATGCAGTAGTCCTAGCTATGACCAGGTGCAACCTATGAAGAGAGAAGCAACAGCAACAAGCAAAAAACACATTTTTGCTTTGTTATGAGCTATTTAGCCACATTATGATTAAATTATTTATGGTGAAAATTCATCATTGCACTTTTGTCTTACATCCCTGTTCTTTAAATACATATTTTAATTTGTTTTAATCTCTTGAAAAAAAAATGTTTACTCTGAATCATTCATTGCTTGATTGGCTGATTCATTCTTTAATTCATCCAGATATTTATTAAACGTTTATTGGGTTAGCTTAACATGCCAGGAATTAAGTAAAGTCTTAGAAATACTGATAGGCCCACCACTGCTATTCAACATAGTATTAGAAGTCCTAGCCACAGCAATCAGACAACAAAAAGAAATAAAAGGCATCCAAATTGGCAAAGAAGAAGTCAAACTCTCACTCTTTGCAGATGATATGATACTTTATGTGGAAAACCCCAAAGACTCCACCCCAAAACTGCTAGAACTCATACAGGAATTCAGTAAAGTGGCAGGATATAAAATCAATGCACAGAAGTCAGTGGCATTCCTATACACCAACAACAAGACAGAAGAAAGAGAAATTAAGGAGTCGATCCCATTTACAATTGCACCCAAAACCATAAGATACCTAGGAATATATCTAACCAAAGAGGCAAAGGATCTGTACTCAGAAAACTATAAAATACTCATGAAAGAAATTGAGAAAGACACAAAGAAATGGAAAAACGTTCCATGCTCATGGATTGGAAGAAGAAATATTGTGAAGATGTCAATGCTACCTAGAGCAATCTACACATTCAATGCAATCCCCATCAAAATACCATCTACTTTTTTCAAAGAAATGGAACAAATCATCCTAAAATTTGTATGGAACCAGAAAAGACCCCGAATAGCCAGAGGAATGTTGAAAAAGAAAAGCAAAGCTGGCGGCATCACAATTCCGACTTCCAGCTCTATTACAAAGCTGTCATCATCAAGACAGTATGGTACTGGCACAAAAACAGACACATAGATCAATGGAACAGAATAGAGAGCCCAGAAATGGACCCTCAACTCTATGGTCAACTAATTTTGGACAAAGCAGGAAAGAATGTCCAATGGAAAAAAGACAGTCTCTTCAACAAATGGTGTTGGGAAAATTGGACAGCCACATGCAGAAGAATGAAACTGGACCATTTCCTTACACCACACACAAAAATAGTCTAAAAATGGTTGAAAGACCTCAATGTGAGACGGGAGTCCATCCAAATCCTAAAGGAGAACACAGGCAGCAACCTCTTCGACCTCAACCGCAGCAACTTCTTCCTAGAAACACCGCCAAAGGCAAGGGAAGCAAGGGTAAAAATGAACTATTGGGACTTCATCAAGATAAAAAGCTTTTGCAAAGCAAAGGAAACAGTCAACAAAACCAAAAGAGAGCCGACAGAATGGGAGAAGATATTTGCAAATGACATATCAGATAAAGGGCTAGTATCCAAAATCTATAAAGAACTTACCAAACTCAACACCCAAAGAACAAAGAATCCAATCAAGAAATGGGCAGAAGACATGAACAGACATTTTTCCAAAGAAGACATCCAAATGGCCAACAGACACATGAAAAAGAGCTCAATATCGCTCAGCATCAGGGAAATCCAAATCAAAACATCAATGAGATACCACCTCACACCAGTCAGAATGGCTAAAATTAACAAGTCAGGAAATGACAGATGTTGGTGGGGATGAGGAGAAAGGGAAACCCTCCTACACTGTTGATGGGAATGCAAGCTGGTGCAGCCAATCTGGAAAACAGTATGGAGGTTCCTTAAAAAGTTGAAAATAGAGCTACCATATGATCCAGCAATTACACTACTGGATATTTACCCCAAAGATACAATAACAATAAATGCCCCCACCCTGGTTTAAATAGTTGCGAAAGGGCACGTGCACCCCGATGTTTATAGCAGCAATGTCCACAATAGCCAAACTGTGGAAAGAGCCAAGATGTCCATCGACAGACGAATGGATAAAGAAGATGTGATATATATATATATATATATATATATATATATATATATATATACACACACACACACACATACACACACACACATACAATGAATATTATGCAGCCATCAAAAGGAATGAGATCTTGCCATTTGCAACGATGTGGATGGAACTGGAGGGTATTATGCTGAGCTAATAAGTCAAACAGAGAAAGACATGTATCATATGATCTCACTGATATGAGGAATTCTTAACCTCAGTAAACAAACTGAGGGTTGCTGGAGTGGGGGGTGGGGGGGAGGGATGGGGTGACTGGGTGATAGACACTGGGGAGGGTATGTGCTCTAGTAAGCGCTGTGAACTGTGCAAGACTTGAATCTCAGATCCGTACCTCTGAAACAAATAATGCAATATATGTTAAGAAAAAAAAAAGAAGAAGATAGCAGGAGGGGAAGAATGAAGGGGGGGAAATTGGAGGGGGGGACGAACCATGAGAGACGATGGACTCTGAAAAACAAACTGAGGGTTCTAGAGGGGAGGGGGTGGGAGGATGGGTTAGCCTGGTGGTACTGAGGAGGGCACGTTCTGCATGGAGCACTGGGTGTTATGCACAAACAATGAATCATGGAACACTACATCTAAAACTAATGATGTAATGTATGGGGATTAACATAACAATAAAAAATAATAATTTAAAAAAAATACTGATAGGCATAAGTTACTTTCTTGTTGGCCTGATATGGGGACCCAAGAATTCATGTAAATAATTAAAAATACTTCAAAATGGATTTTGATAAAAATATATGCAAGCAAATGCAAAGGTAGAATGTTAAAGTCCAGAATCTGGATACTTCTCAACACCTCCACTGCTACCTCTTTGTCAGATCCATATCATCCCTTGCCTGGATTATTGAAGGAGTCTTGTCACTAATATCATGTCTATCTTTTGCCCTGCTACAGTCCTCAGGAGAGCAGTCAGAAATCTTTCTAAAACATAAGCCAGGTCAAATGGCTCCTGTTCACACTGATGGCTCCCACTTTCACAGTCTTTGTAATGATTAATGAGTCCCTCAGTATCTGGCCTCCACCGTTCTCTTCACATTCATCTCTTACTCTCCTTCTTGCTTACTGCATCCATTCACAATGGGCAGTCTTGTCTTGTGGCCTTTGCTCTAATAGTTCCTTCTGTAAGAAAGTATATCTGCTTAACTTTCTTTTTTCAAATATTTTCTCAAGTCCCACTTTAACAATGAGGTTTATGATGAGAACCCAATTTAACAGGGCCAAGTGCCCCTGTTCTACATATAGTTCCCATTTCCCTTATACTGCTCATTTTTTCTTATTTTCCTATAATAATTTTCACCATCTAATGTACAACATGATCTATTTACTTGATTAATGAAAATGCTTTGTATTCACCACACCCCGCCAAGCCCCTACTCCCACCCTGAAGGGAAATTACAAAGAGCAAGGATTTCTGTTTTATCCCAAACATGGGGAACATATAGTAGGCACTTAATAAAATGATTCTGAATAAAAGAATGAAAAGAAAGAGGTTTATTTTACTAAAAGGGGGGGGGGTAGATGGAGATTAAGAAAGGCTACCCAAATTAATGATGCATATATTTAGACTGGCAATGTTGGTAACTATTTGACAGTCATTCACAATGAAAGAAACTCCCAGGCAGAGATAGTTGTGTGAACAAAGAAGAGGCAGGAAATAAATATTTGGAGATGTGAATCTGCCTAGGTCAGGAGGTCAGAAAACAATGCTCAAGAGCCATGCAGGCCATCTTTTTTTTTTTTTTTTTTTTTTTTTTTTTTGGTAAATAATGTTTTCTTAGAACACAGCTATGCCCATTTGTTTAGGTATTACCTATGGCTACTCTCTTACTATTGTAGAAGAACTGAGTACTTGCAACAGAGAACAAATGGCCGTTAAAGGCATTTATTGTCTGGACCTTTTAAGAAAACTTGCTGACCCCTATCCTAGGAAATAAAGGGTAAGGGAAGGCTTTAACCTGGAAAGCACCATGATCAGAATCATGATGTGGAAACATCATTCTCTAGTCAACTCAGTTTTCCTAGTTAGTTTTTCCCTCCAGATAGCTCATTAGTTTTATTTTTTTGCATGCATGTGTGTACATGTGTATACTTTTGTTTTGTTATAAAAAGGAAAGTTTCACTCCACACAATATATATTCTTTCTGTTTTATCTTCAAATGCAGTCCCCTGGTCTTTATGGATCTTCCTTATAAATAAATAGTTGCTACTAATGACTAAATGGGTAATGCCATGGATTGCATTTAAAATTCATCAAGGATTAAGGTATGATGTGAGATGTTTCGATTAAAACACAAAATACCATTTGGCTTCCAACATACTTTAGTTATCATTGTCATAATTTGGGTTTGGTTGGCTTTCCAATCTTCTTTTTATCTTCTTTTGGAGACACTGGAAAAAACAGTATATTTGGAGAGTAAGTTAATTGCTGAGGTGGGCCAAACACAGCTTAATAATGCGAAATGTCTGCTTGAGAGTGAGCTGGAATCATCACACTAATTTCATTTATAAAATTCAAACTGGCAAGAGACTGTACAACACTAATGATAGCCAGTTGCCTAATTAGCTCTGCAACACAGTCTTTCCAATTTATTAAAGCAAAATGAGTCATAGTTGTGAACCTGGGGCAGCAGATAGCTTCCTGTTAAAAATCTGTTTTAAAGTATGGCTAGGTTAAAAAAAAAAAAAAAAAAAAGTATGGCTAGGTTTAATGCTAGAGGTAGCCTAGTATGTGCAGGCTTCTTCTGCAAATGAGAGCATGCAAGTAATATCTGGAAATTTAAAGTTTATTGAACAGATGAAAATCTGTGTCTTTATCTAAAACAATGAGCAAATCCAATAATGATCTGAACATATTTCTCGATAAACACTAATATGCTATTAAAAAGATTCTTTTTTATTTTTTGAAAAAGTTTCTTTATTATTTATTGTTTAATTTTTTATCCAACTGTTCACTTTGGATTTATTTATGTATTTATCTTTTTTTTTTTGCTTTGAGAACAGAAAAAAGTATGAATCTCAACCAAGTAATTTCTAAGATTTTTATGATCATTTGTCAGATATCCTGTCTCTGTGATATTCATTTTTAGTTTAGCATATAATCCAAACCCCAAAAGACATGATTGTGTTACTGATTTTAAACTTTACAACCTGGACATTTAATTCACTTAAAACCCACAGAGATATGCAGGATAGGAGGCATTTCTTCTGCTTTCAGAGGCATCCAGGTATCCTACTATGCAAGGAAAATCTGAAACTATCCAGAACAAAAGGGGAATGAGGCTGAAAGAAGAAACCAACAGTATGGATGTGAAGGAATCTTCCAGATTAGCACTTCTTGAAACAGGTTACACAATAATATGGCATATCAGAGATACACATTTGGGAATTGCTCATAACTCCCAGCCACAAAGCCAAGTCAGCCAGGCATATGGACATTTGCAGCATGGATGATATGACTGGAAAAAGAGGCTGAGCTCCTGTTTTCAACATAAAGTGGCTGTAAGTTTCAGGCATACATAGTAAATGGTAGATGGAACCAATAATAGTTACACACTGTGTGGATATTTGACTGTTCTTTGTGAATGAACAGAGAGACATATGCATCTTTAAGTTGTTAATTCAGGAGGATTCAGAAGTGAGGTATATTTTCTTTTTCTTTTTGAAGTGAGATATACTTTCATGCTGCATTTGCAACCCTTTCAAATGAATGCTCTTGAAAATTGACACTAGGATTGCGTGTTATCATTCTACTCAGTTGTTCATTCATAAATTCTGCCTATTAACTTTACAGAGAAAAAAAATTTAAACAATTCACTATATTTTTAACTTAGCATCCTTATATCTGATGATCAATAAAGGAACTCTAGCAAGACAAAGAACTCACGAAGAATCAGCAGGTTCTTCTCTGTTGCCTAGGAGTACAAGACATTCTTAACACAGGTCAGGTATCCAGTGGTTTTCCAGTTGAATGTAACATGCTACTTTGATTTTTCTTCCATTAGAGCAGGTTTCCTTTTTAGAAAAACAAATAAATTACTTATATGTTTCTTACTAGGTTGACCCCATAGAGATCAATTCACTTCATTATTATTAAAGAACTCACAGAAACCACTTATATTGATATGTATTTTCAAAATCAGTGGAAGAGTAGAATTGTACCAGAATTTCATTATTCAGTTTGAAATTATTCTAATAATACTTCTGCTGCTTCAGAAATTCAGCTCTCCAGATGAAACTTTAAAATGAATGAAAACAATTCTTACTCTTAAATGGGGATTTGAATTAACTATTGAAAATTACAACTAGTATTTACTTTGGTCAAACCATACCTGCTAAGATGGTGATTGGATTATGCATGTTTAGAGAGAAAACACACAAAAGAAACACCACTCTTTCTTTTATTACACATTTTTTTGATTTCTAGAAACATCTTACATGATATTTTTGAATTTTTCAAACTATGTTCATGGCAGGTTGTACAGTGAGAAATTGTGAGCTTTGAAGATTTACAGTTCTCTGACGGTTACTAATTTTGCAGCTTAAGAATAATTAATAAATCACTATAGGCCTTACTTTCCACATCTCTGAAATGGGGACTGAGCACTTAAATTATAGGACTTTTGTAAAGAATAATTGAGATAATGAATGCAAAGCTCCTATGGCACAGTAATTATACAAAATAATGTTACTACTCTACTATCATTATCAAATGAAAATATATACAATAATTTACTCAATAATTTACTTAATTTTTAAAAAAGATTTTATTTATCTATTTGAGAGAGAGAGAGCGAGAGAGACACAAGTGGGGGGGGAGGGGAAAAGGGACAACCAGGCTCCTCACTGAGCAGGGAGCCCCACATGGGGCTTGATCCCAGGACCCTGGGATCATGACCTGAGCTGAAAGCAGACATTTAACTGACTGAGCCACCCAGGTGCCCCTACTCAGTAATTTAGTAGACAGTATTTACTTCCATTCCTTTATCATTGTTGAGTCTTTCTGTCATTGTTAACCCAGTAGAAACTTTTTGTGTGCTTAGCTTAGTTCTGCAAAACACAAATAAACACACAGACACACAGACACACACGCATATACACATATGTATTTTTTTCTTTAATGTTAGGTATATTTCACAAAGCACAACATAATATTTTATTTCTGTCCATTAGCAGAATCTATGTCATTATGCCCTTTACCATCAGCTTTTAATAGAATTTACTTTAAGCAAACCTTTATTTCTTTCTTATTTTCTATGCTTTAATTTGGTGACTTTCAAAGTTCCTTCCTTTCTTTTTAGCAATCTAGTCCTCCCTCCTCCCTTTTCAGGGAAAACATTACACAGAACTTTGATATATAAAACTGATGCAAATTAAGCTTTTATTAAAACAGAAATAATGAATTGGGGTTTCATATTCACTTTCCCTCTCTTTCCTGCCAGACCACCCGCCCTCAGCAATCCCGAGACACTCTGAAAAAACTAGGCACAACAAAAGACAGACTGAAAACTGCCGTTTTCATCAACCCAGGGGGTGCCCTTCCCCTATGTAGGGCTGGCATAGTAACATAAACTGTACTCAATATAGTAATGCAGTGTTGAAGAAATAAAAACACGAATATCACTTTTACCAGTGCATTCAATGTGCCAACATTTTTTATCTATTTAAATTCATCACAGGATTCAGCATGACTCTAGCTTTCTTCTCAGTTACTTGTCTGCTCTCTTAGATCTAAAGAGTAACCTTGGCCTCCAAATATACAACTTGAACTTCCTTTGTTAATCTCCATCATGTTTCTATAAAGACATTTTTCCAGTTTTGCAGGGTCACTTTACATATCAGTTCTACATTTTATATAACCCTGCCCTATGTACAGACTGCCCGTTTGTGTTGATCAGGATGGATTTAATGTGACATCATCTGATCACTAAAACTAATGAAATCACCAAGTTTGTCATATGTTACTGTCCTTTATTGTGTGTTTTCTGCACACTTTAAATTTCATTATGACAATCATATGCGAATAACTCTTGTTCCTATAAGGTTAGGAATACAATTCTCACATGAGAGAAAAGATGCTCCTCTTCTTCTCCTGACCATCCACCTTAAATTATATTCAGACTAGGACTTGTTCTCTACCAGGAAAGAGGGAAAGCATTAAGATTCATACAGTGTTTAAGATGAAAACAAACACACATTGCCATCAATTTCCTCTATCAGTTTTGATCACTAGAACATCCTCTTTGGGAAACTTTAATTACAAATTTTGCATTTTGGAAAGTCATAAGGTGTTGCTGGTACTTCCAGTCGTGGCAAATATAAAGTTGTTTCAAATGAGCAAAATTTAGGTTTCTGTCTCTAGACCTCATTAGCATTAGCAAGTTCCAGTCTCATAGCAACCCAGATCTGATGATGAACACCTGCCAGCCCAGATGGTTTAGAAAGAAAATTTTTAGCTAAATGGAATAAAGTTTTGTTGTTGAGCGGTCCAAGCCATTATTTAACAGAAATGCTGTGAGAACTCAGAAACACTGTTATTGTCGAATCTTAACAAACCAGTATCTCCAAAGTTGTCATGTTCAATTGCCATCATTTCTGATGTTTAATGCCCCTACTTTTTATATTTGTGCAAATAATATATAGTTATTATGTGTCTATTCCTCTTACAAATAATATTGGATGTCAATTGGTATGGACACAGCAGTACAGCAAATCAATAGCATCTGCACAATTATGAAATAAGTGCCTGTATTTTCATACTTGCTTTTAGATAAATCCAATCCTGTTTCTTCTAATGAACTGGCTGACATCCAAAAAACTATCTCCTGAATAGGATCTTAAATAGAAATTGAGTCAACTGTTCCAGCTCCACCATACTTTCTCCCTTATTTGAACTACAACTTTACTGTTTGTGCCCTTCAGTTGGCCAAGGAAAGCACATGGCAGGGGGAAATTGTTGGATGAGAAACCAAAGTTCTGGGCTCTTGGTCATTCTTCTTCTGTTGCTGTTGTTTTTGTAACTTTATTAAACTATTTAATCTGAGTTTTCCTGTCTGTAATTTTGAGCTAAATGACTGGTCCGGCTTTTTTCTAAACAAATTTTCTAAAATTTGTTTCATTATTTTTATATGTGCATGGTTTCTTTATACAAGAGTGAACTCCTCAAGACAAAGACTGTATTTTATATCCCAACCAGTGGTACAGAATTTGTACACAGCTGATGCTCAGGAACTACTATTTCTCCAATTGATTTCCCCTTCAGTTAGTGGAAGTTACAAAGTTTAGGGATGTGGGCAGAGGATTTATTACTTTTTAGCTCCATGATCTTGGGCAACTAACCTAAGTTTATTTTAGCTTCTACTTCCTCATTTGTGTTTACTTCATGAGTTGGTAAGGGTGCTTAACAAATTGACATGCACATTTAGTATGTACTCAGTATACTTGATTTCCTGTGCTTCTCTGTTCATGGTTGCTAGCACTTAAGTTTGCATAGAGTTGATAGCTGGGATGATACTGTGTGCTAATTAAGAAAACCAGGAAGTTTGGATTCGAGGAAGATGGTGGTGGAGTAGGAGGACCCTAGGCTTACTCATCCCATGAATACAATTAGATAACTATCAAATAATTCTAAATACCCAGAAATAGACCTGAAGACTGATAGAACAAATTCTAGCTAAAAGGAGAGAAGAAGCCACATCAAAGAAGGTAGGAAGTGTGGAGATACAATTTAGGGGAGAAACAGATCACTGGTACTATGGAGGGGAGGGAGCCATGTATTTCCTACTATGATTCATAGATTTGTTGGCTCGCTTATGTGATAGGCCCCCAGTGTTTTTTTGTTTTGTTTTAAACAAAATTCACATTTTATTTAGGTTGAAATAAACTATACAAAATTGATTTTCTTCACCAAAAATAACAGCAATATTTTCTGTATTATTCCTAGATAAACCAAAAAACACTTATTTTGTAGGTTTTCCAGGTTTTGTTTATAAATCAAGACGAGGCAGTAGATATAGTCATGGAAAAAGACAGAGGAAAACAGACAAATCAGTTGTCAGTATCCATGGCCTCTGATCCTGTCTTGACCATGAACAGAGGTGTTCAACATATACCTGCTAAAAAGCTTATGAAGACATAGGTGTTCTACATACACTTGCTAAAGAGCTTATGAAGATGTAGGCTCAACAAAGGAATGTAAACAGCAACAATCCAATGTGGAACAACAATGGCAGGCTCTCCCATTCAAACTTTAACTGTAACTTGTTCCTTTAAGTTTATTTAATAAAGACAAAATCTCTACTGCAATCCTTGCCTGGCAAGCTCACGTGTTTCTCTCTCTCTTTCCGTCTGGTAACTCCCTTAACTGTCCATTACAGATTTTTAACATACTAACACTCCTACTATTCAAAGGTCACTTTGAGCTTCATTATAACATTTTATAAAATGTACTCCTTCCTCCCATACCTCTTCAAAATCTTTATCTTCTAAGAACTGATAACTCAATACCAGACAATTGGATCCAGTGACAATAAATGTTTTATCTAAAATGACTTAACTAAAACAATTCCCAACTGCCATTAGCAGAGATCCCACAGAAGTGTAATGTGGCACTTTTAATGCTATCTTCTGGAGCAGGTATGTCTCCAAAGCATGAGAATTTAAACAGGGGCCATTTAAATAGGCAGATTATCAATGGCTAATGTACTCAATGAGAGGCAAACAGGTCAAGATATTCAGTGATTAAGTAGGCCCCCAGTGTTTTAATTGTCCAGTAGTGTAAGTCTTCTCATTTGTTTTTTCAAAATGTTTAGCTATTGTTTATTTTCAGTCACATAAACTATAGAATCAGCCTATCTAGTTCCAGCATAACCTTTTGACACTTCTCTTGGTATTTTTTAGATGTGGTCAACATTTAAACCAGTAAACATCAAGTAAAGCAGATTACCATCCATGAGCAGTTACCATTCGATTAGTTGAAGACCGTATGAGACATACACATCCTATTAGTTACATTCTATTGGTTCTGTTTCTCTGGTAAACTCTAATACAAGGGAAATATTAATAATACAGACAAAACTGACAGTACTTTTACCAACTTGTGGATCCTTAAAACCAGACTTATCATGGGGATTATTTTATAATGTTTAAAATATCAAATCACTGTGATGTACACGTGAAACTAACAGGATATTGTATATCAATTATACTTCAGTAAAAAGAAAATTGTTGAGGACTCCACACAAAAATCTGCACACAGATTACAGCTTTGTTCATAACTGCCAAAACTGGAAGCAGCTAAGGTGTCTTTTTGTAGGTGAATGTATAAATAAAGTATTGCTCATCCAGATATTTTTCCAAGGAAGACATCCAGATGGCCAACAGACACATGAAAAGATGCTCAACATCACTTAATCATCAGGGAAATACAAATAAAAACTACAATGAGATATCACCTCCCACCTGTCAGAATGGCTAAAATTAACAACACAGGAAACAGGTGTTGGTGAGGATGTGGAGAAAGGAGGACCCTCTTACACCATTGGTGGGAATACAAACTGGTGCAGCTACTCCGGAAAACCATACGGAGGTTCCTCAAAAAGTTAAAAATAGAACTACCCTACAATCCAGCAATTGCACTACTAGGTATTTACCCAAAGAATACAAAATGCATCCGTGTTCATCAGGGATGTTGGCCTATAATTCTCTTTTTCAGTAGAGTCTTTATCTGGTTTTGGTATCAGGGTAATGCTGACCTCATAGAATGAAGGTGGAAGTTTTCCTTCCTTTTCTACTTTTTGGGATACTTTGAGAATAGGTATTAA
This sequence comes from Mirounga leonina, assembly GCF_011800145.1. NCBI lineage: Eukaryota > Metazoa > Chordata > Mammalia > Carnivora > Phocidae > Mirounga > Mirounga leonina. Next base: position 19,358,012 of record NW_023270314.1, on the reverse strand, counting down.
CTCTTCTTTAAATGTTTGGTAGAATTCGCCTGTGAAGCCATCTGGTCCTGGACTTTTGTTTGATGGGAGTTTTTTACTGATTAAGTTTCTTTGCTGGTTATCAGTCTGTTCAAGTTTTCTATTTCTTCTTGTTTTGGTTTTGATAATGTATGTTTCTAGGAATTTATCCATTTCTTCTAGGTTGTCCAATTTGCTGGCATATAGTTTTTCATAATATTCTAATTGTTTGTATTTCTGTCGTGTTAGTGTTATTTCTCCTCTCATTTGTGATTTTAATATTTGGGTCCTTTTTTCTTTTTGATAAGTCTAGCTAGAGGTTTATCAATTTTAGTCATCTTTTCAAAGAACCAGTTGCTGGTTTCATTGATCTATTCTACTGTTTTCTTAGGTTCTATATCATTTATTTCCATTCTAATCTTTATTATTTCCTTCCTTCTGCTGGCATCAGGCTTCATTTTGTTCTTTTTTCTAGCTCCTTTAGGTGTCAGGTTATGTTGTTTATTAGAGTTTTCTTCTTGTTTCTTGAGGTAGGCCTGTATTACCGTAAGCTTCCCACTTTGGACACTTTTGATGCATCCCAAAGATTTTGGACCATTGTGTTTTCATTTTCATCTGTTCCCATATATATATATATTTTTAATTTAATTTTATTATGTTATGTTAATCACCATCCATTAGATCATTAGTTTTTGCTGTAGTGTTCCATGATTCATTGTTTGTGTATAACACCCAGTGCTCCATTCAGTACATGCCCTCTTTAATACCCATCACCAAGCTAACCCATCCCCTCACCCCCCTCCCCTCTAGAACCCTCAGTTTGTTTCTCAGAGTCCATAGTCTCTCATGGTTTGTCTCCCCCTCTGACTGCCCCCCTTTATTTTTCCCTTCCTACTATCTTCTCTCTCTCTCTCTCTTTTTTTTTTTTAACATATATTATTTGTTTCAGAGGTACAGGTCTGTGATTCATCAGTCTTACACAATTCACATATATTTTTATTTCTTAATTTCCTGAATGACCCATTCATTGTTTAGTAGCACACTGTTTATCCTCCATGTATTTGTGGTCTTTCCAAATTGTTTTCCTTATGGTTGACTTCAAGTTCCATAGAATTGTGGTCAGACAAGATGCATGTGTGATTTCAGTCTTTTTATATTTGTTAAGGCCTGTTTTGTGACCTAATATGTAATCTATTTTGGAGAATGTTCTGTGCACACTTGAAAAGAATGTGTCTTATGCTGGCTTAGGATGAAATGTTCTGAATATATCTGTTAAGTCCATCTGGTCCAGTGTATCATTCAAAGCTATTGTTTTCTTATTCTCTCTTTAGATGATCTGTCCATAGATGTAAGTGGAATGTTAAAGTCCCCTACTATTATTGTATTATAAATAAGTTCCTTTATGTTTGTTATTAATTATTTTATATATTTGAGTGTTCCCATGTTGGTTGCATAAATACTTACAATTATTTTATCTTCTTGTTGGATTGTCCCCTTTATGATTATAGAATACCCTTCTCCTTTGTCTCTTTTTAGTCCGTTTTAAAGTCTAGTTTGTCAGGGTACTTGGGTGGCTCAGTTGGTTAAGCACGTGACTCTTGAATTTTGGCTCAGGCCATGATCTCAGGTTTGTGAGACTGAGCCCCACGTGGGGCTCCATGCTCAGCGGGGAGTCTGTTTGTCCCTCTCCCTGCCCTCTCCATCTCAAATAAATAAATAAATAAAAATTTTTTTTTAAGATTTTATTTATTTATTTGACAGAGAGAGACACAGTGAGAGAGGGAACACAAGCAGGGGGAGTGGGAGAGGGAGAAGCAGGTTTCCTGCTGAAAAGGGAGCCCCCATGCAGGGCTCGATCCCAGGACTCTGGGATCATGACCTAAGCTGAAGGCAGATGCTTAACGACTGAGCCACCCAGGCACCCCTAAATAAAATCTTTTAAAAAAACATTAAAATTATAGTCTAGTTTGTCCGATATAAGTTGCTACCCTGGCTTTCTTTTGACATCCATTTTTGTGAAACATGTTTCTCTTCTACCTCACTTTCAATCTGCAGTTGTCTTTAGGCCTAAAATGAGTCTCTTGTAGGAAGCATATAGATGGGTCTTGTTTTTTATCCATTCTAACACCCAACATATTTTGATTGGAGTGTGTAGTCCATTTATATTCAAAATAATTATTATTAGTTTTTAAAGATTTATTTTTGAGAAAGAGAGGAGGGGCAGAGGAAAGGGAGAGGGAGAGGATCTCAAACAGACCCCCCCCCCCACTAAGTGTAGAGCTCAATGAGGGGCTCAATCTCATTACCTTGAGATCATGACCTGAGCTGAAACCAAGAGTCAGTCAACCAACTGAGCCACCCAGGTGACTCTCAAAGTAATTATTGATAGATATGTATTTATTGCCATTTTATTGCTTGTTTTGTCATTGTTTCTGGAGATATTATTCTCTCATCCTTTCTTGTCTTTATCATCTTTGGTCTCTCCTTTGCACTCAACGAGTCCCCTTTACTATTTCTTGCAGGGCTGATTTAGTGGTCACAAACTCCTTTAGTTTTTGTTTGTCTGGGAAACTCTTTATCTCTCCTTCTATTCTAAATGATAGCCTTGCTGGTTAGAGTATTCTTGGCTGCAGATTTTTCCCATTCAGCACTTCGAATATATCACGCCACTCTCTTCTGGCTTGCCAAGTTTTTGTTGAAAAAATGTCCCGCTAGGCCTATGCGTTTACCCTTGTAAGTTAATGACTTTTTTGTCTTGCTACTTTTAAGATTTTTTCTTTATCACTATATTTTGCAAATTAATTATGATATGTCTTGGTGTTGGTATGCTTTTGTCGATTTTGATGGGAGTTCTTTGTGCCTCCTGGATCTGGATGTCTGTTTCCTTCCTCAGATTAGAGAAGTTTTCAGGTATTATTTCTTCAAATAGATTTTTTTACCCCTTGTTCTCTCTCTTCTTCTACAACTCCTATAATACAAATGTTATTACATTTGATAGGGTCACTGAGTTCCCTAAGTCTATTCTTGTTTTGTATAATTCTTTCTCTCTTTTGTTCAGCTTCATTGCTTTCTATTACTCTGTCTTCTAGGTCATTAATTCATTCTTTTGCTTCTTCCATGCTGCTGTTCAGGGTATGGGGTGTGTATCAATTGTGTTTCTAATCTCATTTATTGCAGTCTTCATCTAAATTGATTCTTTTTTATTTTTCTAAGATTTTATGTATTTGTCAGAAAGAGGGAGAGAGAGAAAGCATGAGCAGGGGGAGGGGCAGAGGGAGAAGCAGGCTCCCTGCTGAGCAAAGAGCTTGATGTAGGACTTGATCCCAGGATCCTGGGATCATGACCTGAGCTGAAGGCAGACACTTAACTGACTGAGCCACCTAGGCATCCCCAGTTGATTCTTTTTTTAACTCATTTATCTCTGTGGTAAGGGTCTCACTGATGTCTTCTATCCTTTTCTCAAGCCCGGTGACTATCCTTACAATCACTGCTTTAAATTCTCCATCAGGCACATTACTTATATCTATTTCACTTAGATCTCTGGCTGTGGCCTTACCTTGTTCTTTCATTTGGGATAAATTCCTCCATCTTCACATTTTATCTAACTCTCTGCCTTCTTCTGTGTGTTAGAAACGCCAGTATGGGGGCGCCTGGGTGGCTCAGTCGTTAAGCATCTGCCTTTGGCTCAGGTCATGATCCCAGGGTCCTGGGATCGAGTCCCACATTGGGCTCCCTGCTCAGCAGGGAGATGGAATTACAAAATGGTAGAGACCAAATTACAGTATTTAAATATCAGCGGCAAAGTGGATGCAATTACTTCAATGAGAAGCAAGGCCAGAAGGACAGTCAGGAAGACTTAACCATGAGGATCTTTGGTATTAACTAATATGATGTCCCTTGGGTTAAGAAAGATGGACCATTGGCAAGGGTGTTAAGGAGTTATTGGATAATAAAAAGTCAAGAACTGTAGAGCAGAAGACTGAAACCTGATGCAGTGGAAAATTGTGGTCCTTGCCCAGGCCAGTTCAAATGAAATTCACAGATCCAGAGCCTATTGATTGAAAAAGAAGCCTGGGAGCCTTGAGCAAGGACCCTATAACACTTCTGAAAATATATACAATAAAATTCCTTTCCCTATAAGAACTATGGCTATTTACAGGTCTGTTTGATTTAACATTGATACCTGGTAAACCAAAACACCAATTAAAAGAAGAGTTTAGGGGAGTAGGTTTGAAATAAAGTGTTGGGCATATCTGCTTTGTAACATTTCTAAGAGTTTCCATGGATATATTTTGTGATTATTACCCCAGTCTTGTAATGTGTATTTGGAATTGACATACTTAGCAGCTGGCAAAATAATCACATTGGTTTCCTGACTAGAGAAAGACATTATTTGAAATGCCAAGTGGAAGCCCCAGAAACTACTGGAAACTATTCTGGCCTGCCAAGATAGTAAATCAGAAGCAAGAATGCCTTCTGGGAAGAAAGGCCAGGGGTTTTCATATCATTATGTAATTAACCTTTATAGTCCTTCCAAAAATGAGATTGATAATGGTCGATGAAGATTGACAATCATAAATTTAACCTGTTGGTAGCCCCAATTTCAGCTGCCATGTTAGATGTTTATATTTTTATTTGAGCAGATAATTAAAACCTCTGGCACTTGGTATGTGGTCATTGATCTGGCAAATGTTTTCTTCTTGATCTCCATAAACAGGGAAAATCAGAAGCATTTTGCCTTTACATAGAGGTAACAATGCTCGGTTCCTACCCTACCCCAATGATATATGCTCTTCTCTGTCATTATACTGTCCACTGGGATGTCAATTACTTTAATGTTCCACACACATTGTACTAGTTCACTACATTGATGACAACATATTAATTGAACCTGATGAGAAGAAAGAGGCAGTTACTCTAGATGCCAACAATAAAAACATATATGCTAGAATATAGGACTTCAGCCCATAAAGATTCAAGGATCTGCCACATCAGTAAAGTTTTAGGGTCCAGTAATCCAGTCGTTGAGACAGTTCTTCTAAGGTTAAAGACAAATTTTTTATATTTTGTTACTTTTTTCCACTATGAAAAGGTACAGGTCTTATTTGGCCTCCTCAGATATTTGAGGCAGTACAAAGTGAATTTTAGAAAAGCACTTAAAATCACTGGTTAGGTAACATGAAAGGCTTACAGCTTTGACTAGTGCACAGAGAAAGACAGTGTTATGTACTGAGTCTAGGCTGTAGTGCATCAGCTCTGCCACTATGACTGGCAGATCCAATGGTGTTAGGATCTTTAGTGGATTCTGATGCTGTTTGGTCTTTGACAAGACCCAAAAGAAAGTCTTAGCCTAGATCATGCTTTCTACTGCTACTTGAGTGCTACTGAGCCCTGATAGAGGTTGAGCAGCTGATCATGAGACACAAAATGTCTAAGTGTCTTGAGCTGTCCATCATGAGCTGCATTATCAAGTCCAGAGTTATGAAGTTGGACAGGACAACCATGGTCCATTATTTGATGAAAATGCTATATTTGGGCGCCTGGGTGGCTCAGATGGTTAAGCGTCTGCCTTCGGCTCAGGTCATGATCCCAGGGTCCTGGGATCGAGTCCCGCATCGGGCTCTCTGCTCCTTGGGAGCCTGCTTCTCCCTCTGCCTCTCTCTCTCTCTGTCTCTCATGAATAAATAAATAAAAACCTTTAAAAAAAAAAAAGAAATGCTATATTTAAGTTTGGGCCTGAGTAAATCTAGAAGGTATAAGTAAACTTATAGAACTAGAAGGTAGAAAGGTGGTTGCCAGGTGCTGGGAGGTAGGAGAAAATGGGAGATGTTGGTCAAAGGGTACAAACTTGCAAATATAAGATGCATAAGTTCTGGGGATCTAATGTATAGCATGGTGATTGTAGTTACTAATGTATACCTGACATTTACTAAGAAAATAAATATTAAGTGTTCTCAACCCTACCCTCCTGCCCTGCCACACACAAACACAAGTAATTATGTGAGGTGATGGATGAGTTATCTCTTTTAGTAATCATCTTACAATGTATACATATATCAAATCATCATGTGTATATCTTAAATATATACATAATTTTTGTCAATTATACCTCAATAAAGCTGGAAAAAGTGATCTAGCCCAATTAAAAAAAAAAAAAAAAACAAATACAAAAAGATGTTCAACTTCACCCAAGAAGGTAGCATGCTTCAACTCCATAGAAACAGAAGCTCCTTGACTCAGACCCTCTGGTCTTTAAGCTATATACTTCTGCATCTGGATGTTCATTTGCATCCTTTATAATATCTTTTAGACTACATTGGTAAATGTAAATAAAGTGATTCCCTGAGTTCTATGAGCCATTAGAGCAAATTGCCCAACTTGAGGAGGGCGCTGTGGGAACCTCTGATTTTTAGCCAAGTTGAACAGAAGTATGGATAACCTGGGAACCCAGTACTTGTGATTGGCATCTGAAGTGAGGGAAAGCCTTTTCAGACTGAGCCCTTTACCTGTGGGGTCTGTCCTAAATCTGGGTAGTTTAGTGCCATAATTGAATTAAATTGTTAGGACACCCAGGTGGGATCTACAGAGAACTGGAGAGTTTCTTGGTATGAAAAACCTAGAGACTGGTGTCAGAAGTGTTTTGAGTGGAGAAACAGTTTTCCCTTAACAGATTAGAAGAATGCAAAGGAATTGTGCCATATATGTGGACCTCAGCTTAGAAATGACACATGGTAACTTCTGATCACATCCCATTAGTTGAAGCAGGTCACACGGTCTGGACCAAAAGGGCTTGGGAAGAGGAGTGAATATTTGTTGAATTATAAACTAATCTACAAAGACTTGTATGAAATATGACTTAGCAATATCTATCAACACAGCCTCAGAAATTTCACTCCTAGGATTTTATCCTACAAGTATATGGCATAAGTATAAAATTCTATCAATAGGTGATTTGTAAAGTAAATTAAGTTACATCAATTCTATAAATCTATACAGCTCATTAAAAATAATGAGGCAGCAGCACTATACGGAAGGATCACCAAGATATACTGTTAGGTATAAAACCAAGGTACAGAACAGAATAAATAGTTGCTATAATTGTAGAGGAAAATATAAATATTCCTGAAATGTATATACTATCTCTAGAAATACTTTTAGAATCTGGCAACAGCAGTTACTCCAACGAGGGAAAATGAGTGGCTGGAGAGAGTAGAAGAAAGACTTTCTTTTTTCTGTATACTGTTTTATTACTATTGGTTTGGTACAAGGCACGTTTTTACTCACTTAAGAAAAATAAAAGAGTAATATACAAGTTAGAAATATAGAATTCTTCTCATTTTTTTCTGATCTGGAGTTGCTGATAGCCCAGCATTTTCTGTCTGACATTTATGTCCTTCTCTCTCTCCTAGTGACGTTATGGGTGCTCTCGGAAAATTCAAATCCCTGTATAATTATTGCATTAGGGAATCCTGGTTCTTTCTCAAAAACTGCTTCATTCTACATGTTCCTCCTTGAATTCATATACTTCTCAGCTGCTTAGTTTGTTCCTCTCTGATCATCCCTTATAAAAGGATGTTTTGCCTTACTCTGTAAATGCCTCAACTCACTTACATTGCTTTTTTTAAACACTTCACAACTACAGTAAACATTGCATTTTTTAAAAAAAAAATTTTATTCCATTGCTGTTGGGCTTTAGGAAACTGTTAAAGAAAAAATTATTCAGGTATTTCTTAAAGATGGCAAGGAAGATTTTATTTAAGAGGGCCTTCATGAAGTGGGAGTTTTGCATTAGGAGACAGAGATTGGGCTCAATGCTTCAGACAGAATCACCAAAACCTATGCTCACTGGGCAGAATGTGGGCTCCCCTCCTGTCTGGGAGGGCTGATCCCTTATTCTCCGGTATCATATTGAAGAACAGTGGCTGATTAAAATATCCCCTAAGAAGAGCCCTGGAAACCCATGGGAGGGAGCGGGTGCTGCTAAGTAATTGCTACAGAGTGTAAATATATTTTGAAAGCCTTTATTCTCCTATATAAAGTACAATCCTTTTTGGATTCCAACTGTAGTTAAGCCATACAGTGAGCACTCAGGTAAGAAATAGATTCTGCAAAGAGAAGGAGCCAGAAAAGTTCTCTTAGGCAGTGGGATAAAAGTATATAACTGCAGTTTGCACAGCAACTCTGATCCCCCCAAGGACAGCTTGGTAGATAGTACACAGTATACTACCAAGGCATTAAATCTGCCTTGCAGTACCTTGCAGTATCTAAATCATACACTACTTATAAAAATAATCCAATTAGGTAACTGCTTACATCCCTGCATCTCAGTGGAGAAATAAGAATGGCTGTCTGAAGCCATTTATGAACTCTACATAACCCCTCATCTCACCAGATAATATAATACTCACTTTAAGCTCCACCGCCCACCCCCACCCCCCTATACTGGAGATTCAAGAAGAATCTAGTGGGTGGAGTTCTATCTTCATTTATGTAATTAAGACACCGCATAGTGAGCATTTGCTCTAGGGGAAGGGAATAACTGTGCCTCCTAGTTCCCACTGATAAGCAGAACTCATCACTAGGAAGAAAGTAAAAAAGTAACCAAAAAAACAAACTACAGAACCAGTTTTGGGACCATTTGCCTTTTGGGAGCAAAGGAATGGAGAACATATCCACTTCTCTCTTGAGGTTCATCTAAAGTCTCTTGGCAAGAAAAGATAATAAGAGTCACCAGACGAAAAACTGACAGAGACACCAGCCTCCCTAACCCTGGAAAACCTGGAATAGGCAGTATTCCTCAGGAATAGAAACTAAGCCTGAATGTGTAACATAGTGAGCTATAAACCTTAGTAAACCTTGCATTACAAATCTTCAGCCAAGTATGACACAGAAGGAGAGGGCCATCCTCTTTCACAGAACCTCAGCAGCTGAAAAATGGATCACCAAGCAGCAGATGATGACAAGGACAGCAGAGACACGAACATAAACACTTCTTGAGTGCAGAAGATAATTTTTTTATTTATTTCTTTAAAGATTTTATTTATTTATTTGACAGAGATAGACACAGCGAGATAGGGAACACAAGCAGGGGGAGTGGGAGAGGGAGAAGCAGGCTTCCCACTGAGCAGGGAGCCCGATGCGGGGCTTGGTCCCAGGACCCTGGGATCATGACCTGAGCTTAAGGCAGACGCTTAATGACTGAGCCACCCAGGTGCCCCAATAATTTTTTTTTAAATTCAGTGGACTTACCTTTCAAATTCAGCTTCAGCATAATGATATATGAACAAGCAGAACCAGTTCCTCATGCATTAGAATGTACTTAAGTTTACAGGAGTGGGGAATGTGGTGGTTCGAGCAACTAATTTAAATATTAAAATAGATAAAGTCCTATTATATACTATGGCTTATGAAGTGGATACAGGATGCAATGTATTACCCCATATTTTCCCTTCCAAGGAGTATCTCAGACATCAAGAATTCATGTCAAACTATCAGTAATTCTCATAGTCTTTAATGATATTTTTGTTAAGGCATTAAAGGCTTGTGGTGAAATGTAAGTGTTATCTAAATCATTGATTGAATCACTGGTTGGCTAAATAAATGATGTTATATGGAAAAGAGGAGAGCAGAATTCTAATACAGTAGGATGGTTGCAAAAAGAAGCAAGTTAAATTCATCTAAAGTGAGAAAGCAAGAATATATTTTGAAGTCCATTAGTGAACAAATAGGAAACTGAAGGTAAAAGAAATCAAGTCTGAAAATTTCAGAAAAACAGCATATAATATCATTTTTCTTTTCTTTTTCCAGGTCTGTATCTTTGGTAGTGATACAGCTATATCCAAAAAGATTCTGTAATTTATACCGAGGATAAAAACCATTAAGAAGTTCTTGAGTCATAAATGAGGTTATGGTTAAGAATGCCTCGCTGCCATGAGAAGTGATTGAAAATGTGGGTCGGTGATGAGGTGGGGTGTTAGGTAGGCTGGAACACTGAAAGGAAGAACAAGTTCAGAAAAAAATGAATTGTACAATCTTTCCTTTCTGACATCTTTGCCCAGTCACTGACCACACGACAACCTTGTTTTTTTCAGATACCATGAAGAAAAAGAACATTTGCGTATTTGGTGTCTACCTGACCACTAAAGAATACTATTTATCCAAAACCATTTAGAGTTCAGTCAAACCATAGCCAGAGTTTAAGGGATATAATTTGTTTTAAGGGAAGTGACAGCTGAATTCATCAAAATCATCTTTATCTGATTGAATTGACTTTCTAAATAATATTGGAGTTTTCAAACTTCTGAGACAAGAAGGCATTTTTTAAAAGAGTTTATTTGCTTGTTAGAGAGAGAGAGAGAACACAAGCAGGGCGTGAGCAGCAGGCAGAGGGAGAAGCAGGCTCCCCACTGAGCAGAGAGGCCGATGCGGGACTTGATCCCAGGACCCTGGGATCATGACCTGAGCAAAGGCAGATGCTTAACCCACTGAGACACCCAGGTGCCCCAAGAAGGCATTATTGATAAAAGCATATTTTGAGAAATGTATCTTGGTGGCTTTCAAAACCTGGCTATACTATAGAATCATTTGAAGAGCTTTTTAAAAATACTAGTGACTGAATCCCATCTTAGAATAATCAAGTGCAAATCTTTGGGAATAAGCCTACACCTTGGTATTAAAACAAATAAAATCTCCCCAGCTGATTCTAATTTTTTAAAAAGATTTATTTATTTATTTTAGAGAGTAGGGGGAGAGACAGAGGGAGAGAATCCTCAAGCAGACTCCCTGCTGAGCATGGAGCCCACCTTGGGGCTCCATCCCAGGACCCTGAGATCATGACCTGAGCCTAAATCAAGAGTTGGAAGCTTAACTCACTAAGCCACCCAGGTGCCCCTCCCCAGATGAGTCTAATGTATATCTTGAGTTTAGAAATACTGACTTAAAGAGCATTGTTGCCCACATCCATTCTTTTTAAAGATTTATTTATTTTTTTATTAGAGAGAGAGAGAGAGGGCATGTGTGCCTGTGAATGGGGGCAGGGGCAGAGGGAGAGGGAGGGAGTCTCAAGCAGACTCCATGCTAGGCTTAGAGCCAGACACAGAGCTCAGTCCCACCACCCTGAGATCATGACCTGAGCCAAAACTGAGAGTCTGACACTCAGCCTACTAAGCCACCCAGGCACCCTGCCTACATCCATTTTTACCTTGATATATTTGTAACTTCACTGGGACACACAGTTGATATTCAAGTTTGTTTCCCTGAGAACTGATTAGTTGTCTTAAGGTGTGTTAGACTGTATTAGTTTATCACAATTTTTTCAGCCCTACCTCCTCTTGCCATTGCCTTTCTGTGAGTGTGGTGCTTTTCTATACTATTGACTTCAGTGTTGACCTTATGATTTACTTTAAGTAATAAAACATGGAAATGACACTTGTGCCAATTTAAGGCCAATAAGGCCTTAAAAGTCATAGCAAAACTCAGGCAGCTTAACTAAGGAGTTAAGGGTTAGTGTAACCCATTTGCTCCGTGTTTTCTCTCTCTCTCTCTAACAAGTAAATAAACTCTTTTAAAAAATGCCTTCTTGTCTCAGAAGTTTGAAAACTCTGATATTATTAGTGTAACCCATTTGCTCCCATTAGGAGAGCAAATAGCCATTCTTTCAACTTGAATCCAGGAAGGAAGTTATATAGAGACAGACCCTAACTCAAAGTCTGGAGTCTCACCTGGTCTAGCTAAACCAATGGTCTACCCATTATCAGCAAAACTCTTAAGAGTTTTGTTTTTAATCCAGCATTATTGAAAGGAAAAAAAATTGAAACTAATGCACATTTGTAAATAATCTATGTATCAAGCAATATCTAGCAAATAAAAGGTATTAAATTGTTTGTTAAGTTAATCTGTTTTTATGTAGAATTTGTTTAAATTTGATGATACTAAAAAAATTGGAAGTCACCAGATTTTAAATGGTTTAGATTAAATTGAGTTCAATGATGTTAAAAATAATGTGATCATTAGAGTTTAAATGGATTAAATGGATTGTATTTCTATGGCCAGTTAAGTTATTCTGTTCATTCATAAAAAGGATACTAGTACATATGCTTTGAATTGTGTTTCCCAGTAGCCAATGGATCAAATTTTCATCTAGATAGGTTTGTGGAAAGCATCTCTCTGCTTCATAAGTAAGTGTTTATGAGAATTAAATGTTAAACTGATTTGGAAATATTACTTGTACTTCTAGCATACTGGCAAATTTTCAGTTAAAATTGAGAGAATTCAACTTATCATTTAGAAGTCTATGTTTTGAGTCAATAAGCAGATTTTATCATTAATGCTTAGAAATTATTAATAGCGGGCCCCTGGATGGCTCAGATGGTTAAGCATCTGCCTTCGGCTCAGGTCATGATCCCAGGGTCCTGGGATCGAGTCCCACATCGGGCTCCTGGCTCAGTGGGGAGCCTGCTTCTCCCTCTGACGCTCTCCCCTCTCATGCTGTTTCTCGCTTGCTCGCTCTCTAAAAAATAAATAAAATCTTTAAAAAAATAAAAATAAATAAATAAAAAGAAATTATTAATAGCAATAAAAAATAATACGCTTTGAGCAATAACTGAGTCAAGACAGAGTTAATGGGTAAATTTTTTTTTTTTTATTTGCGAGAGAGAGAATGAGAGACAGAGAGCACGAGAGGGAGGAGGGTCAGAGGGAGAAGCAGACTCCCCAAATGGGTAAAAATTCTTGAAATTATCTTTCATGATGTATTAGTTACACTAACCCTTTATGATATATTAGGAAAGTTAAGAGAGTTGGACAAACAATCATAGACATTTTTGAAAGAGAAAAATCATAGAAAGCAAAGTATGACTTAATCTCAATTAAACTGTCTTTCAAAGCATTCTTTGCCATGATAAAATATCCCATGATTTACCTTATAAAATGCTTTAATTCTTTCTACTGTAACCCTTTTCATTTCTAAAATAATTTTTTTAACTTCTTTATAATAATTATAAATTATTTTATATCTGTTTTTTGATGATCCATCAGTGATTACTAAGGGATTTATATATAAAGTAGAGGTACTAAAGAAATTATCTTTACAATATGGGTAAAGCGAGATGTAATTATGTTGTCACTTTCTCATGTTTTGAAACTTGTAAGAACACATTAGATAAATGCACCCCCAATTTTTTTAGACTATTAAACTGACATTCATTTGTGATGCTATTTATAGCAAGGGCAAAAATCATATAGCAGAATAAGAAATGCCATGCTCACACAAATTGGCTTTGGTGTCCAGGTGTCTTTGTGAAAAAAAGTATCAATTTTACAGTATCTTGGGGACCAAGTTGATGCTCCACACACAATCCGCAGTGTCACAAATGTCCTTAGTAAACCATACTCCCAGTTGCAAAGCCTTCACACTTAATATAGCAGAATGTCATTCTGTGCTCACTGGGTTGCCAAAAATGCTAGCAGGTTTACCACTATATCACCTATCCTCCCCCCCAGAGATGGGAGAAGGTAGATAATTCAAATTAGTTGTAAAGAAAGGCAGTAAGTAGAGTAATGCATTTTGATCCCAGTTATTTTTTGAGTCTATGCAATGTGTTGTCTACAGTCTCATTCCATGCAATATTGTCCTGTTGTAGGTTTGCACGAGACTTTTAAAATACATTAATTAGAAGGCCAAGATTCTCCTTCAGTCAATGGATGGTGGTTTATGCCTAAATGTTATATTGCTATCCATTTTCTCATGTGTTCACATTTTTTTTCCACTCACATTCGTGAGTTAAATACAAATTTATGGTGAATATGTGCCAGATTTAGACTCACAAATATTATAATACCATTCTAGGAGGCATATATATTTGATGAGAAAAAGTAATAAGTCCAAAGGAGGAGGCCAAGTCAGCTCAGCTGTAGGCAGCCTAGGGGCAATAAGCCATATTACTGATAAGATATACCTTCTGCTGAGAAAGTGCAGCCAGGCTGCTCTGTCCTTTTGCGAGTGGGAAGTCCTAAAACTTTTCAATCTCAGATGAGTTGAATCAAGAGACAACCTCAGAATTCTTGATCTAGTGAAGGTAACATATGAGGCAGAAAAACTGTAGCACCCAAGAAAAGTTTATGGAAACCAGCTGTGCTAAGAAATGGAAGAACCTAAAGCAGTAACTCACATCTAATCAAAGACATCACCAGAATTTAAATGAGTAGAAGGAAGAGATAGTTAAAGGAGAAAAATGGAGAAATAGATATTATTTATAAAACATGTATTATTTGTAGGGCACTTATGTATGTTGTAAATTTTTAACTTGACTTTCTATCTTTTCAAGGATCTAGTGCTTCATGTGCATTCTTCAAATAAGGTAAAAAAGGGGTACAGCATACCCTAGACATGATTCTTAATTAAAATGTTACAGAAGAGTCATACAACCCTCAGGCCTCAGGTTTTTCTGCAATAAAATGGACAGATAGGGCTAGATAAAGCCCGAGTTCTGTTCAGTATTACAGTGTGATTATTAAGTGAATAAGAAAATAAATTACTTAATTGATGGATAAAGTATATTAAGACCACTTTATAATGCTCAGTAAAGAAATTATTCAGGGGTGCCTGTCTCAGTCCGTTAAGCGTCCAACTTTTGATTTCAGCTCAGGTCATGATCTCAGGGTCGGCTTGAGATTCTTTCCCTCCCTCTCCGTCTCCCCTCCCCCCTCCACATGCCATCTATTTCCTTTAAAAATAAATAAATAAATCTTTAAAAAAAGAAAAAAAGAGATTAGACTGTGAGAGAAAGATATGTTGTAGATTGCTTCATATAAGTGTTTGGAAATGTTTTCTATCCCTTTTCACCATATATGGCATTCCATTCTCTGAATGTACTATCTTTTATTCACGTCTATTGATGGACTTTTAGACTGCATTCGGTTTTTTGCTTTCATAATTAATGGCACAAAGATTAGCATAATACAAAAGTAATTTTGTATTTTTACCAATTGTATATTTTGAATACATTTCTCATCAGATTACTGGACAAAAAGTATAAATATATATGTTTTATATATTGGTATTTAGAAAGATGTGTAGTTGTGTTCCACTTGTTATCTTTACACCAATACATTGTATTGTATATATGTTCACCTAATATGAAAAATAATAAAATAAGCTAGCATGTCTTTCTTCCTTATCCCTTCATTCTCTCAATCTTCAAATTAAAAGAGATGTAATTTTATTTTCATTTGAAACCTATGTAGCAATTAGCAAGTTTACTCTATTTGCCAATTACTGTTTCCAGTCCCCCTGTCTTAGGCTAATCTATTTGGACCATATATGATAAGAAAGATAAGAAACATTTCCTTACATTTTCTTTTCTTTCTTTCTTTCTTTTTTTTTTTTAGAGAGAGAGAGGCAGGGAGGGACGGAGAGGGAGAGAGAAAATCTTAAGAAGGCTCCACGCCCAGCATAGAGCCCAACATGGGGCTTGATCTCACAACCCTGAGATCATGCCCTGAGCCGAAACCAAGAATAGGACACTCAACTGAGTTAGCCACCCAGGCACCCCATCCTTACATTTTTATAGAGTAATTTACAGCTGATCTTACTGGGTGAAAAGAGCCAGTGCTGATATGATTTACAGTATTCTACCTCATTGGTAAATATGAGTAGTCATAATCATCTCATGGGACTGTTAAAAGACCAAGTGGAATATATTAAAAGTATTTTACCCAGGGTTTGACACATGGTAAATATTCAAGAAATATGTATATATTTTTAATTTGTTTTTTAAATAAGAGTAAAACCTGCATTATTTGTCCAAATGATTTGTTAAGACATCAAGCATTAAACTGGTTCTTAGCCTGTGTTTCAGAAGTGTCATGGCACAAAGGAAAAGTAAAGTGAAATCTGAAAGGCTCAAATCCTAAACTGACATTTTACAATTGCATATGGTTTTACCTATTAATCCTACTAATCCTTAAATCTTCTCACAAGGCACAGAGAATGTACTGTCTACATAATTTAGAATTGATTTTTGTTGCCTCTTATTCTTGTATATGGTTCCCTATGAGAGGCAGAATTATTCAGTGATGGCAGTAGAATCAGCCTCACAGTGGTCTGTTTAGATGGCAATGACTTCATGACTACAGTGTTGTTTTGTGCAGTGGAAAACAATTTATTGAAAATGAAGAAAAATGTAAATGATTCCTGTAAAGAAATTAAATTAGTGTTAGGTACTAGAATGCAGATGTTTTGTGTGCCGTACCTATGCAACCATGTCATTAAATTCAAATCTTTAATTAACTGACATCTGTTTCTTGTTCAATTTTGAAATGATTCATTAAAACCACTTGCAGAAACAAGTACACTTGTGATGAAGAAAATGTTCCTGACCTTTTCTCCCCTTCTATTTCTTCCTACTTTATTATTGTTTCTTAAAATTGACTGGCTGACTGATTCAGTGATTCAGAATTAAGACATATCTGACACTCCAAAGCCTATCTATCTTACTTCTTAGCTTCAGATCCTGCACAACAAAAGGTTCTGTAACAAAATCAGAAACTAAATAATATTAAGTCATGAAAAACAGGTTGCTTGGGCAAGATAGTCTAATTAATTTTAGAAGAAAAGCAGATGAGCTAATTTTAGACTAGCTTTGAAGCTCAGATTCTATTATCAAGAAATATTAACATTTCAATTTAATTAAATGTAGTTGAGCATCTGTCTTTTAGAAAAGTAACTATATTTCAGTAGACCAAAAAAGGAGGAGAATGTTTGAATAAGATAGAATTTATTCAAATTCTAATTCTGAAACTTACTTTGTAACTTTGGTAGCCTCTCTGAATTCCATTTTACTTACTAACAAATGGTCATACTATATGACAAGCATCAAGGCAGTACATTGAAGAGTGACACTTTGAAATGCTGTTTATATGTGACACTGGTATATTCATAATAATTCATAAATTAAAACTTTATTACTTTATTACTTTTATTAGTAGGTACACGGCACCTTAAAACATGCTTCCGAAATGTTGGTAATTTCCCACATTAGCCATTCATTTTGCCACGATAAAAGCCAGAAAATTTACGTTGTTAACCCCTCTTGTATCTAATAATGAACATATGTCCTGAATATCAGGAGCTCAACTGAGCTGCAGAGAGCTGAGCTGCTAGGAGTGGAAGTATTTCCCCACCTCATTCTTCCATTTTCTTTCATGAAATGGCACAAAGGTCAATGGTCAGTATGGCCAGTATAGACATGGGGGATATCTCATTGTTGAGAGACCCCCGAAGAAAAGGTCCCTGCAGATGTCTGGACCGAGGGGAACAAAGGGAAGGATGAGGATGAAGAACTAGGAATGAAAAGGTGCTGAGTACTGACTCAGAGGAAAGAAGTGTTTTTAAGTTTCCCTTCCAATCCTCCTCCCAATAAGGAGGCTTCAGAAGAGGTGCCTGAGGAAGGCCTCTGTGAAGTACCCAGATAAACTGGACTCTGAATAAAGGTGCCTGGGCTGGAAATGCAGATTTGCATGCAAGCATGGACAGCCAGGGGAGCCTGAGTCCTTGACTATAACTCCCTCCGATGACTACAGTTCACTGCTTGTACACCAAGTCTGGTAAGGAAAGGCAAGCTTGCCCCTGTGAGGCTGGCCGGGTAAAGCCTTTGTAATTGCTATGGTTGGTTCTGAAAAATCCCACATAGAATTTTGGCCTGGAGCTGGACCTCAGTAGGATCCTTAGTTAGGTAAATTCAAAGGATACTTGGATACAGACTTGAACAAAGTGAGGTGGTCTCATTTGGGTTCTGGTGTGGGGGGGTAGCAATATTTCTCCTTTCAAATACTGTCAAAGAACCACCTAGTTGATTTGATGTGGTAGAAGTGAAGCTCCTTCCTGATGACCTGACCATCCTCACAGCTGAGAGATGAAAACAGTGTTGCCACTAGAGCACCCAATGTGTAATTGGTTCTTATTCTTGGTTCTTGATTCTCTGAACTATCTGGCTACAGCGCCATCCGCCAAAGAAGATTAAATACTAAATCTAAAATAAGGCCTTATGTGCAGTTATCAGCAGAGGTCTGTATGTTGAATTCTGTTGTTCTGAATGGCTCTTTATAGTCTCCTCATTTGGTGAGATTTCTTTTATTTTTCTTTTTTTACATTAAAAAATCCTATGTTTATAAATTTACAAATGAGGACATGTACATATTGTGTTCAAATCTTAGTATAGTACCAATAAGCTCATAAATATTTTAAATTATTGATACCACAAGAAAAGATATGAAATTACCTCTATTTGCACGAAGTCATCATAAAGAAGCTGATCTCAAAGTTAAAGACAGAATGATTTAAAATCTTGTACGAAAATTAACATCTCATTTAGAGATCTCATATATGTAAAGATAAGTAAAAATAATTTTAAAAAATGAACAAAATTTTTTGCCTCTTTCCCCAAAGGGTTCAAGTTAAAATATACTGATGTATGTCAGAATGATTTCCAAAAATCAGGACATTCAACTTGTTGCATGTTAGTTGGCAAAACAAACAGACACTGATAATGTAGACTGAATTTGGATTAAATTATCCATTATAGTGGAAGCTTTAGTCTGTTTTTTTATTGTACATGTTTAGGAAACTAAGTAGAAACACTCTGATTCTGTAGTGAAATCTTTAGGTAAAATGGACACAAATACCTAGATGGTTTGGTATCTGAGCAGGATAATAGAACACTCCCCAAACTGAATAATTTTATTCTCAGTGACACCAAAGTTTATTTTTCCAATATGGGAATATACACTTTGATTTTTTTTCTTTACCTTTAGGAAGATTTTCATTCTCTTATTGCCTCCCATTAAAATAGAAACTGGTCTGAAATCAAATACTAGTGTATTAAGTAAGACAAGTCCTCTCAGAAAGGCGTCAGGAAAAGGTATTGAGGGAAGGGGAATCTTTCAATATCTTTCCTCTTAGAGTTTCGTATTATGGCATTTATAATGTATTATGACATTGCACGAAGTTATCACCTCCTCCTTTCCAAATTCCCAATCATGGCCCCTGTGACTATTTCAATGTCAAAAGCTTCATTGTACAGCCATGATCATTACTTACATGAAAATTTGTAGCAAGAATTGGGGAGAAAAAAGAGGAAAGATAGATTACATCTCTTGTCCTAAATCTGCATCAAATGCAGAAGAAGGAAAATTCCTTTTAGGAACTTTGTCAAGTCTAAGATTTCCTGGGAAATTGGCTCTGCTAAAATATAGCATGGTTTCATAGATTTAACCCAAGTAATTGTAATTGGGTGAACTTATTTTACACTTTATATCCTTTATTCCTGTTCTCCAAAAATACATAATCCAATCAGTCTCTTAGGAGCTACAGTTTGCTGGCAGAGACTTTGAAGGAAAACATTGAGCTTCTTAATTAAAATCTGGAGTTGTATTTTATAACAGCTTAAGTGTTTAGATGGTTTCAAATATAATGTTGGAAAAATTCAAGTAAGAGATATCCTTGACATGAATAAACAAGTTTACCTGCTGTACCTTGATTCCACGGATATGCTATTCAATAATATTGGCATGTTCTGTTCTTTGTTGCTTTTGTATTCACTGGATTAGTATGTTAAGGGTATTTCTGATGCTATCCTTGCATTAATGTGGAAAGTGAGGCAAAGAATATTTCCTTATATGCTTTCAGCTTTCATTCTGTCAAATATTATCAGAACTTGAAAGCAAAGAATTAAAAGTTTAATGGAACTAGAATTAAAGAAAAAAGTCCCCTGTAAACTTGAAATCCTATTACCTTATTTCCTAAGCCTTTTCTTTCCTTTGCTGTCTCAGAGTTGTTAAAAAAGAGGATTTATGAATGTATTTTGTAAATCATAAAACTCTACATACTTAAATAAGGCATTATTAACTACATGTCAAGGGCAACAATTAATAGTTTATCCTCTTGCTTTTTGCCACTTCTCCTACTTCATTTATAACTTCTAAAAATCCAGAGTATGATATTTATGCTGTAATTTCGTAAAACTCCTTTGCGTTTGCAAATATCACTGAAAATAAATCTAGAATTTTTTTGGACAGAAATTATGCTACGTGTTTAAGATAACTAAGTCTATATTCATCATGATTTTCCAAGTTCAGTTAGCTTATTTAATATAAGAAAGTATGTTTTAATTCTACCACTAATTGGCCTGATGCTTTTATTTTTCTGCTCTTTGCTATCATATATATCTTTCAGGCATACCTAGGTATTAATGTGCAAACATTTCTTTACTTTTTCATTACATTTTTACTTTAATTCCAGTATAGTCAGCATACAGTGGTATATTAGTTTTGGGTGTACAATATAGTGATTCAACACTTCCATACAACACCCAGTGCTCAAGACAATTGCACTCCTTAACCCCCATCACCTATTTCACCTATCCCTACACCCTCCTCCCCTCTGGTAACCATTAGTTTGTTCTCTATAGTTAAGAGTCTGTTTCTTGGTTTGTCTCTCTCTTTTTTTTCCTTTGCTCATTTATTTTGTTTCTTAAATTCCACGTATGAGTGAAATAATTTGGGGTTTGTCTTTCTCTGACTTATTTTGCTTAGCGTAACACTCTAGCTCCATCTGTGTCTTTGCAAATGGCAAGATTTCATTCTTTTTTATGACTGAATAATATTATATAATATATATTTAATATATTAATATTAAATTATATATTAATTATATTGTATATATTATATATTTTAATATTAATATTAATCATTTCTTCTTTATCCATTCATCTATTGATGGACACTTGGACTGCTTCCGTAATTTGGCTATTGTAAATAATGCTGCTATAAACATAGGGGTGCAGGTATCCCTTCATATTAGTGTCTTTGTATTTTTTGGGTAATACCAGTAGTGTGATTACTGGATCATAGGGTAGTTCTATTTTTAACATTTTGAGAAACCTCCATACTGTTTTCCACAGTGGCTGCACCAGTGTGCATTCCCACCAACAGTGCATAAATGTTCCTTTTTTCTCCACATCCTTGCCAACACTCATTGTTTCTTATATGTTTGATTTTAACCATTCTGACAGGTGTGAGGTGATATCTCATTGTAGTTTTGATTTGCATTTCCCTGGTGATGAGTGATGTTGATCATCTTTTCATGTGTCTCTTGGCCATCTGGATGTCTTCTTTGGAGAAATGTCTGTTCATGTCTTCTGCCCATTTTTTAATTGGATTATTTATTTTTTAGGTGTTGAGTTGTATCAGTTCTTTATATATTCTGTTTCATTTTACTACTGAATTGATTCAGGTCTCTAAACAGAAAAGCCACAGACTTAAAACTGATATATGATTTGAACACAGTTCTTTATATATTTTGGATACTAACCCCTTATCAGATATATCATTTGCAAATATCTTCTCCCATTCCATAGGTTGTCTTTTAGTTTTGTTGATTGTTTCCTTTGCTATGCAGAATCTTTTTTATTTTGATGTAGTCTTAATAGTTTATTTTTTATTTTATTTCCCTTGCCTCATGAGACGTATGTAGAAAGAAGTTGTTTTGTTGTTGTTAAAGAAATTTAACAGCCGTTGTGAAAGACAATTGTTGCTAAAGAAATTACTGCCTATGTTCTAGGATTTTTATGGCTTCGGGTCTCACATTTAGGTCTTTAATTCATTTTGAATTTATTTTTGTGTGTGGTGTAAGAAAGTGGACCAGTTTCATCCTTTTGCATACAGCTGTCTAGTTTTCCCAATACCATTTGTTTAAGAAACTGTCTTTTTCCCATTGCCTATTCTTTCCTGCTTTGTCAAAGATTAATTGACCATATAATTGGGGGGTTATTTCTGGGTTCTCTATTCTGCTGTATTAATGTATGTGTCTGTTTTTTTTGCCAGTACCATACTGTTTTGATTACTACAGTTTTGTAGTATAACTTGAAATCTGGAATTGTGATACCTCTAGTTTTGTTTTTCTTTTTCAAAATTTCTTTGTCTATTCAGGGTCTTTTGTGGTTCCATACAAATTTTCTAACATTTCTTAACTTTTTAACCAATGCAAACTTTTATAATATTGGCTTCTCTTCTCCATTTTCCCATACATTTCTTAAGGAGTTTTGCAATCATCTTTCCCTTTACTCCAATTCACTAATCAAACACTAGGGATAGTTTCAATTTAAAAAGTTAAAATTTTATAAAATAATTCTGTACATTTTATTTATGTTTATCTTTATGCTTCAGATGTTTTCTGTCACATCTTCAGTAATCATGAGAACAGTGTTTTACTAGTATGAGGCAGTTACATTATATGCAAAGTCTGCCTTGCCATAGTCTTTCCAGTATTCAAAACTTATGTAATTCAGGATATATTATAATAAAAATGGTGAATATTTCTTTCTGCTAGTATACAGAATAATATCACACAGCATTAGCATAAGCATAGTTTACAATCATTCCTATTTCTCAGTTTTGGAATTATACTAATTTTAGATTTACATTTTGGGGTTCTCAATATTTTAATCTTTGTTGATGAGGTAAGATATATTAACATATATTTTTTTTCAAATTTATAAAATATGACATTCAAAATATTCAAATATGTAAAATGATGTGATAAATAAATAGATGAAATTATATTTGACTATAAGAATAAAATATCCCTTTTAAAACTAAAAGCATGCTTTCAATTTTTTTTAAGTATGCTCCACACCCAAGGTGGGGCTTGAACTCATGACCCTGTGATCAAGAAGTCATGTGCTCTAACAGCTGAGCCAGCCAGGTGCCTCCGCATGTTTTTAATTTTTAAGCCACGGGTTTAGATTTACATCACATAAAACTATCCCCAAAACTTCTTTTCATTTAAAACTTCTCATCATGATGGAATACCTAGTAATAAACTAGCTCTTCTGCTACAAACACAAACTTTAATATCCAAACCATAACAGTCACAC
Source organism: Mirounga leonina (assembly GCF_011800145.1). Lineage (NCBI taxonomy): Eukaryota > Metazoa > Chordata > Mammalia > Carnivora > Phocidae > Mirounga > Mirounga leonina. The sequence continues at coordinate 19,335,084 of NW_023270314.1, read as the reverse complement.
AAATATTAGGAAACAAGCTGTGATAGGTAGAATATTTGCTCTGCAAAAATGACCATACCCTGATTCCCAGAATCTGTGAATATGTTACTTTACATGACAAAAGGAGAATCTGCAGATGTGAATAAGGCTATATATTAGAAAGGATATTATCCTTCTGGATTATGTGGGTGGGTCCAATCTAATTCCATGAATCCTTAAATGTGGAAACCTTTGTAGACTGGGTTAAAGAGATGAGACAAAGAAGGGAGAGAAATGTGAAGTGAGAAGGACTCTGTCAATTGTTGCTATCTTTGAAGGTGGAGGAGAAGGGCTGTGAACCAAGGGATGCTGACAACCTCTAGAAATGCTGGAAAAGGCAAGGTAATGGATTGACCCCTAGACATCTAGAAAGAAATGCTGGTCTGCTGATACCTTGATTTAATCCAGTGAGATCTATGTCAGACTTCTGACTTGTACAGCTTTAAGATAATTTCTATAGCTCAAGGCACTAAGTAGGTGGTAATTTGTTAGAGCAGCAATACAATGCTAATATAGAATTTGATACCTGAAAGAAGGGTGCTGATGTAACAAATACCTGAAAATGTGAAGTGGCTTTGGAATTGAACAGTGGGCAGAGGCTAGAAAAGCACTGAAGAACATGATAGAAAAGTACAGATGGCCTTGAACAGATAGTTAGTAGAAATATGGACATTAATGACTGCCAGTGAGGACTTGAAAGGAAGTGGGGAGCATTATGAAGAAAACTGAAATCATTCTAGAGAAAGCCTAAATCATGAAATGACACCAGTAGTTGTGTGGACACTAAATGCATTTCTGGAACAATCCCAGAAGTGAAGAACATGTTATTGGAACCTGGAGAAAGGGGAGTACTTCTTACATAGTGGCAGAATACTTAGTGGAATTGTATCATGCATGTGGGTAGAAACCAGAATTTTTAAGCAATAAATTAGGATATTTAGCTAAGATTTATAAGCAAAATGTTGAAGATGAGTCCTTTTTTTTCCCTTCTGCTTATAATTAAAATGCAAGGTGAGAGAGAGAAATTGAGGGTAGAACTATTAAAGTGAAAAAAAAGACTTGATGATTTGGGAATTTCTAAGCCTACCCAGATGGCAAAAGATGCCAAACTTAAAAGATTCACTATCAGAAAAGAATGCTTTCAAGAAAAAGCCAAAGCTTTGCTCAACTTTTTGCTAATAACTCTGAAAAATCAAAAGGTCAGAGTATTCAGTCATACAAATGGCTCTTTGAAAAGATTAATTGTGTGACTCATAGATCCTCTCAGCCATCTCAGAAGAAACCCAAAATAGAGAATTATCTAGGAAAGATCTGCAGATGAGTGTCTTACCTAATGGAGTGAATCCCCATGAAGTACATGGGCAACCCAGAAAGTTCTTGAGAATTTTATATCATCAGAAATACCATCAGGTTGGACCAAATGGAAAGAAACAATATCAAGTAAGAGAAAGTTGCCAGATCCTCTAAAATTCTACAGACAGTAAACAAGCTGATAAAACTTCAGGTGCAAACCCAAGTTATCTTTCATGGAAAAAGAAGGATATCTCAGAGGGCAGAGACATGAAACCAGGAGCAGAATTTCAAGCTCAGAGGACAGAATCACAAACCACAGAGGATTATTTCCAAACTTTGAAGACTAATGGAAACTGCCTGGTGGATTTTTAAATTATTTGTGACTACTGACGCCTTTTTTCTTCTATTTTCTCCCTTTTTGACCAAGAATGCCTGTAACTGTTATCTTGGTCCTGTCCTATCATTTTTTTGGGGACAGATAACTTATTTTTCTAGTTTCACAGGGAGAGGAATTGCACTCCAGAATAAGTCATACCCAGACTCTCACCCATACCTAATTTGGATATTATAGATAATGAGAATAGGGACTTCTGAGTTCATTAGATTTAGATGTGATTTGGGAATTTGAATTGATGCTCAATTGTAGTGGGTGAGACTTTCAGGGACCTTGGAATGGGGTGAATGTATTTTATATGTAGATGGACATATATTTGGGGGATAAGTGGTAATCAGAATTGTGGCCCAAAGATGCCCATGCTCTAATTGCCAGGTCCAGTGAATGTTATTGCACATTGTAAAATGGATCTTGCAGTAGTGATTAAGGGTACAGGTGATTAAGGGTAGCTTGAAAAGGGAGATTATCCCAATTATCAGAGTGAGCCCAATCTGATTACATGAGTCCATAAATGTGGAAAACCTTGACCTGATGGGCCAAAGTGATGAGATAGAAGAAGAAAGAAGAGAGACATGAGGTGAGAAGGGGCCAACCTACACTTGCTTGATTTGAAGATGAAGGAAGGAAGCTGTAAGCCAAGGATTATAAACAGCCTCTACAAGCTGGAAGAGATCAGAAAACAGATACTAGAGTTTCAAAAAGGAATACAGCAATGTCACCATCTTGATTTTAGCCTGGTGATGCCTGTGTTGGACTTCTCACCTACAGAATTGTAAGATGATAAATTTGCAATTTGATTCACTACTACTCAATTGTTTTTAGCCTTCAGATAATAGGCAGCTCATGACTATGATCCTTTAAAGAAGGGAAACACACAAAATGAGCCCATAACATCCCAGGGTTTCTGTTTGAAGGCAGTTTATGAACTGCAGTCAATGGAAATAGAATTCAAACAGAACAGAATGGTCTTGCTGAACTGAGGAAGCTATGTTCATAGGTTGGGGCTACTCAGATAGCCAGGGCAGGGTACTTCAGGGAAGCAAAATATTTAGAGAAACCTGCTGCAGAAATCTAAATAGGTCCCTTAAGTCTTTGGTGAATTACTAAACTGAGCCTATGTGGGCTAAAATTCCATGAGACCTAACAGAACAGCTACCAGGATGCTGTGCTCTGAATAGATGTTTACGGGGTCACAAGTTTCTGGGAGACATTGGATTTTGATCACCCAGAGTAAACAGACATTGATAAATACTTGAGATTCAGTTGAAATTTTGGAAAGGCTATATCTTAGGAGTAGGACTACTCTAGCATTAGGGTTAATGTTATTATATGTGACCTAAAAAAAACCTTAAAAACAAGACTTGAAAATATCAAGCTAGTATCTATAATAATCAGCATAAAATAAAAACTTATTTAACATAGAGAGCAGAAGTATGTTACTCATACTGCTCATACTGGGAAAAATATCAATGGAAATAGGCTTAGATATGGAGAACATGTTGGAATTAGCAGACGAGAACTTTAAAACAACTGTTCTAAAAGTGTTTGAGAATTTAAGAATGGGCACAATGAGTGAGTGAATTAGAAATACCAATTGAAAAATGCATACTATTAAACAAATAAATGGAAATTCCAGAATTGAGAAATTCCAACTATGAAATAAAAAATTCACCTGCTGGGCTTAACAGTAAGTTTGACACTATAGCAGAAAGATCAGTGAATCTGAGATAGGGCAACAGCAGGCATCCACACTAACGCACAGAGAACAAAAAGGCTAAAACAAATGAAAAAAGCTTCAGTGAACCATGGACAATATTTAGCTGAATATTGTTTTAACATAATTAATTGAAGTCTCAGAAGGAGAAGAGAACTTGGGAAGGAATAATATTTAAAGAATTGATGGCTGAAAAAGTTTCAATTTTGTAGAAGACTTTCAATCCAAAGATCCAAAAAGCCCGTATTAATACAAAATATTTTAGTTTGGGATTTTGTAGTAACATGGGATATTGCAGTTACATTCCTTGAAAATAAAAGTAAAGATAAAAGCTGAAACATAGTCAGAGGGTGAAAATAAACAGATACTATTCAGAGGATCAACGGTAAGTGTGATCGTGGACTTCTCATCAGAAATAGTGCAAACTAGAACAAAACAAATCCCATCTTTAAAGCACTGAAAGAAAAAAATGTCAACCTAGAATTATCTATACAGCATAAGCATATTTAATAAATGAAGGGAAATAGAGATATTTTCAGATGAAAACAAAAGCTGAGAGAACTTTTCACCAATAGGACTCTGCAAGAAATATTAAAGAAATTTAAATCAAAGGAAAATGATACTAGATAGAAATTTATCTACACAAAACAATGAAATATATCACAAATGGAAAATATAGCAATAAATATAAAACCAATTTTTCTTCTTAGTTTCTTTAAACTTAATAAATTGCTTAAATCAAAAATAACCATGAATTATGGCTTTTATAAAATATGTTGAAGTAAAATGTGTGACAAAGTTAGCTCAAATTATAGGACCAGGGTCAATGAAAGAATACTATTGTTAGTTCTTCCATTATACAGGAATGTGTAATAATCCCTAGTACACTGTTGTAAATTAAAGATGCATATTATAATTCCTAGATTAACAGCTAAAAAATATAACATGTATAACTAAATGTCAATAGAGGAAATAAAATAGAATATATATATTTTTAAATACTCAGTAAATGCAAAGAAGAAAGAAGGGAAAAAACAAATCAGATCAACCAACCAAACAATAAAAAAAAAAAAAAAATCCCAGATGGGCTAAATGGAGGACAAATAGCAATTTGTTATACTTAAACCTAATCATATCAATAAGGAACAACTCTGTGACAAGGACTAGTGGTATTTGTGAAGAGAACTAGCCCTCAGACATAAATAATATTTTTTTCTAATCTTGTAACAGTCAAAACAAAACCTCTGGAGCACAATGACAGTAAAATTTGTTCATCATATCTTTCACATCAGCCCGAAGAATTGCTGCCACTTTCATCAAAATGCCATACTTCATCCCCTGAGGTTTGGTCTCTGCAAAGGCAAATGTGCCTTCCTATAAGGTGGATTCCTGAAGATTAACTTCTAGGCACCAGTCCAGAGCACTAAATAAATAAACAAGAGGGATTCTGAGGAACTATGCTTTCAGCAACTTCCTGTTCTTCTGCAGCTTGTAAAATTTATTAATAGCAAGAGTTATAAATATTGGGGTATCAGAGTAACTGCTTGGGTTATAATATGTAAATAAGTTAAAGGCCACCACCATGATGAGTTTTCAGACTCTAAGTCCCACCTCACATAAGCTGCTCACAGTGGACATACTGGCGGTAGTTAAAGTGAACAAACAAAACACGGGGCATTGTACAAGGGAAAAAGCTGCCTACTTACCTGCCTATAAGCTCTGGGATCACCTTTTATTATTTTTCCTTCAGTAAGTGATATTTCTTACTGCACTGATATGAACTTTGGCATAGATTTAAGGCCTAATCACTATTTTTTTTTTTAGATTTTATTCATTTATTTGAGACAGAGAGAATGAGAGACAGAGAGCATGAGAGGGAGGAGGGTCAGAGGGAGAAGCAGACTCCCTGCCGAGCAGGGAGCCCGATGCGGGACTCGATCCCGGGACTCCAGGATCATGACCTGAGCCGAAGGCAGTCGCTTAACCAACTGAGCCACCCAGGCTCCCGGTCTAATCACTATTTTTAAACTTAAGGAACCCCCATCTGTGTAACATACAATGACTGGAACATAAAAAATAATGTTGTACATCCCACCTTTGTCTGAGAAAGTTGGCCCAAGTTATGACCTGCTAGTTTTTGACCAGGCCTGTACCTTTTCTCAGATCTGGGCCCCTGCCCTTCCTAGCTTACCATATGCCCTTTTAGCCTTATTCATTTTCGAAGGCTCCTTGGATTACATTTCCTGGCTTTCCTCTAGGTCTGTATCTCTTCATGATACTTTATTTTCATTTTCTCTGGGGCTCTATTTGTGAGACACCTTCAGTCATTTTTTACCCACTGGATCTCTTCTGCCAGGGCTGATCAGTATTCCCCAACAAGAGAAAAATAATGACAGCGGAGTAGAAACGTAAGGATAGAATGGGAAAATAATTCCAGGATTGGGGAAAACAAAAAAACACCACAGGCAGTAGGGATGAAGCTATTCAATAAAATGGCAAACAGAGTTGAGTAGGCACTCTGACAGGGCTGGAGGACTGGACAGGACTGACCTCCACAGAGCTGACAACAGAGTTGAAAAGGTAGGTTGTGGTTAAAACTATTCAAAACTCCAAAGAGTTTCTGATGTTACATCAGCACCTTCCTGGAACAATTATTATAAATAATTTGGGTAAGATAATAGCTGGGGAGGAGGCAGGTGGAAATTAAAATTTACCTTTAAGTTCCCCTGTTTTGTTGTTTTGGTTTTAAAAGCCAAAGGGAATTTTTAGATATAAACTAACTATCTTGGCAGGAAACTGAGAGGATAAAAATCAGTCTCCAGCAGGTTAATCAGCAGGAAATTTGGGAGGGAGGAGGCTGTAAAGAAAGAGAAAGAAGAAGAAAGAAGGGGGAGAAGGAGGAGGAAGAGAAGAGAAGAAAGAGCACAAAAAGGTTGAGACGTCTGAGAATCCTGACAGTTATTGGTCCTTGTATTCACGGTGCCATGAAGTGGCAAGACCTAAGAGTTGACTGATCTGTCAGGCCATGTGGGTTTTCCAAGTTCCATATTTGGTATTAAGTAAGATTATAGTCATTTCCAAGACCCATGTACTACATAGAAGCAGCAACAGAATTATTGAAACTGAAGGAACATGGAAGAATACAATGATGGACACTTTTTTTTAATTTAATTTTATTATGTTATGTTAATTACCATATATTACATCATTAGTTTTTGATGTAGTGTTCCATGATTCATTGTTTGCGTATAACACCCAGTGCTCCATTCAATATGTGCCCTCTTTAATACCCATCACCAGGCTAACCCATCCCCCCACCCCCCTCCCCTCTAGAACCCTCAGTTTGTTTCTCAGAGTCCATAGTCTCCCATGGTTCGTCTCCCCCTCTGAATCCCCCCCTTTATTTTTCCCTTCCTACTATCTGTTTTTTTTTTTTAATATAATGTATTATTTGTTTCAGAGGTACAGGTCTGTGATTCAACAGTCTTACACAATTCACAGTGCTCACCATAGCACATACCCTCCCCCATGTCTATCACCCAGCCACCCCAACCCTCCTACCCCCCACCATTCCAGCAAACCTCAGTTTGTTTCCTGAGATTAGGAATTCCTCATGTCAGTGAGATCATATGATACATGTCTTTCTCTGATTACTTATTTCGCTTAGAATAATACCCTTTAGTTCCATCCATGTCATTGCAAATGGCAAGATTTCAGTTTTTTGATGGCTGCATAATATTCCATTTTATATATATCACATCTTCTTTATCCCTTCATCTGTTGATGGACAATTGATGGACATTTTAATAGCAGCAGTATGAAAGGCAAACCAAGCAGCAGATGACCCCAGCTACTGAACTCCCTCCCAAGCATTTGAATTGGGTTAAACTCTGGGACTGTGGTAATGCTAGGAAAACTAAATCATGGATATCAAATGAAGTAAATGTCCTGTCATCCTAGTAGGTTGGTATTGGGGTAGGGTGGGAGTGCCAAAAAAGAAACGAAATTGTTTTAATGAAAATGGATGCACTGTTTTACATTTTAGCTTGTGAATGGACTAATATTTAATATTTAATGAGTGCTGTGTGTAAGGCATTATGCTAAGAATTTTGTATGTAGTATCTCATTTAACATCCACATCAATCTTTTCTAAGAGTTATAGGGCATTATTTTAAATTGCATAGTGCACAAGGCGATCTCTCAAAATTGTACCCAGACTTTTTAACCTTCATGAGAAACTCAGGGTTTGGAAACATGGTTCGATCAGTCAGCCAAGTTGGTTTCTTTCTGTGTCCACACTAAATACTGTGCTATACTGCCTCTTAGCCTGTGTAAAAATGAGCAAAAAAGGAAAGGTTTCTTTCTGAACAAGAAAAGAAGCATACCAAGTCCATGAGGTTTTCAGGGAGGAGATGCTTACTGAGAAAGGCTAGTAGAGAAGAAAGACGCAGAATGCACGATGTTCATTGCATTAGTTCATATTTTATCTCTTCATATTTAGACCAAATTGTTCTATGCATAGAAATGAATGTTTAAGACATGATTTCATCCAATGTGCTCTTTGGGACACTTTTTCTACTGAATGTTAATAGTCATAACAAGAAATGTTTCCTAGTCAGCATAAGCTAAGGAAACAGTGAGCATAACAAAAGTTAAAATCTGTGTGTGCAGGTCTGGAGAAGGGGAGGGGAAGAATTCACAAGGTCTTTAATAACTGCAGGGACAATCAAGTTTTAATTAATATTTCCACGGACATCTCCTAGGAGGGTTATGATTTGTAGCATTTCTTAAATGTATATGAGTAGGGGTTTATGAAGTATCTATTTATGTGCATATGCATTTACACACTTACATACATATGTATTATTTGGTAGGTATCTCAAGGAAACAATTCTGATGGGATGTATTGTATGGAACACTGGTCTGTAAAAGGGATATTCCCCACCAGCTTAAAATCTATGAATCAGTCTTCATGTCCCCTATGGAGCCCCTGTTGGACATGCCTAATCCTCTGACTTTTCTCCTTATCTTTGTTTCTGGACATAAAGAGTAAGGCCTTGGGTACCTACCTTCTAAACTGATCCTATCTTTGAGTCTTAGGAAATAATTTGAACTTTTTTTTTTTTTAAAGATTTTATTTATTTATTTGTCAGAGAGAGAGAGACTAAGCACAAGCAGGGGGGAGCGGCAGGCAGAGGGAGAAGCAGGTTCCCTACTGAGCAAGGAGCCCGATGTGGGACTCGATCCCAGGACCCTGGGATCATGACCTGAGCTGAAGGCAGATGCTTAACCGACTGAGCCACACAGGTGTCCCAACAATTTGAACTTTTTTTTTTTTTTTTAAGTTTAACATTTTAACTGGAAACAGTCATATGACCCGTTCAGTGGAAGCTCAGATAAGCAAAGTGCAATAAACAGAATGAAATATCACACATAAGTCTCTGTATAAATCAACATGAAAAGATATTTGAAAAGGAAAAAACAAATTACAAAATAAGAAATAGAGTGAGTCCATTGTCAAACATTTTTTTCTAAACTATGTAGTAGTATTTTTGCAAATATTATTGTTTTTGTAATATAAAAACAACAAAATTAGTGATAATGTTCAAAACATTTACTAAATCACTTTGAGGTTGATTTGTATAAGATAATGTCAACAAATAAAATGTTTTTAATGAAAAACTGTGGTATACAATGTACTTGTCTGAAGAAAAAGTCTTACTTACAAATTAAAGAACGAAGGTATTTCTTCTAATTAACATAGGTTTCAGAAAAACTATTACTACCAAAATAAAATGGTTTTCCTAAGAAAAGTTCAAGTGTCCAATGAAATCTTAAGAGGTGACCCAAAACCGTTTCTCAATCATATTCAGAAAATCTAATATGTTTACTTGCTTGTTGAGTCTTTGCAAGTCTAGTCTTTTCAGCTTTGGTGATTAACTTCTCTAGCATTGAGAAGTTAATCACCTCTTTTCTTTTCACAAGGCTGATTAAGTTTGGCCTGCCTCTCTACCAAAATCTTCTACCAATACCTCTGCTCATGGTCACTAGAAAGGATCTCGAGGTTCCAGCAGTGTTTCTTTTTAATTTCTGTATATGCATTTATTACAGCTTGAGCATCCTCAGGAGTTTTAAATCTAGCATGGCACTCTGCATCTCCTTCTAGCAAATCAACATAAACAACTGAGATTGCTGCCAAAGTATCCCTGACTTGTTTCCTGCCAGGTAGAGGCTCAGTGCTAATGATCTTCACAATCACGCCACTCACAAACCGTGGTCCTGCTGCATTAACATTTTCCTGGGGACAACCCTCTTCACTGTTTGTTTTTTCATTTTTTATCTCAGACGTAGTCGGTTCTCCATTTGTTTCCATTTTTGACTCCAATTTTATTTGGGATATTGTTTTTTTTAAAGAAGCCATGCTGGTCTTTTGCAGTGCTAAATACTCTTTTTTCAAATCCATCCATTCGCTCTTTGAAAGGACTCTTAATGGTATAACCTCTTCTCCCATTTTGTGCCTCTTTTTGTGTTTTTTTCTTATGCTTCTTTTTGCTTTTAAAAGGGATCCATCTTTTACATCTCCAGCATCCTTTTCCTCTTCAGTAGAGACTTCCAAATCTTTGTTCTCTTTGGAAACTTCTTTTTTAATGTTGTCTTTCTAAGTAATTTTCTTTACTTTTGACCTGGGAGTTGGGTATTCTGCTTCTTCAAATATACTTCTCTTCCTCTTCCCTGTTCTGAGTACAGGTAAGCTGGATACCTCCTGTCTTCCCCATTTTTTTCTTTTTTTTTTGAGGACGGCTTTTGGGGTTCAGTTGTTTCTACTTCTGATCCCTCAGACATGGTCCCGGATCTTTTCATTTTACCAACACTCTCCTTACTTGTGTCCATATTTGACTCTTTGGTCTGGATAATGTCTTCCTTCTTCGTTTGGCCTTTTTTCTTCTTCTTTTTCTTTTCTTCTGATACTCAAAGCCCAGGAATGGGCTTTTTTTTTTTTTTTTTTAAAGATTTTATTTATTTATTTGACAGAGAGAGAGAGAGAGAGCACAAGCAGAGGGAGCAGCAGAGGAAGAGGGAGAAGCAGGCTCTCTGCTGGGCAGGGAGCCCGATGCGGGGCTCGATCCCGGGACCCTGGGATCATGACCTGAGCTGAAGGCAGCCGCTCAACCGACTGAGCCACCCAGGTGCCCCGAATGGGCTTATTTTTTACTGTCTTAGGAAATATACCAGGTTTTCTTAGTGCTTCTTCTGGTGGGTTAAGAAACTCAATAGCTTTTGCTGCTTGTTCTTTTGTTTCAGATTCCACAAAGGCAAATCCCTTTGGATCTCCAGTAGATTTATGCTTGTGGTATGCTTATATAATCAGTGTTGCCACATTTCCCAAATACTCTTTCAATCCAGCTGTGATTAACATTTTTGGGAAGTAATTCCACATACACTGTCCTTTCATCCTCATCCTTTGGTCATTCACCCAGTGGCTTTTTTCTCCTGATTCTGGTGCCTTCTAAGTCCAGCTCCACAACAGATGAACTTTTCAGTGCCCTGGCTATTACCTTTCCATCCCGTGGTCAATTTTTTCATTTTGTTGAAAGACACGAGGAGTGATATATCAACATATCCATCTCTGGACTTTTCTATTTGCTCTGGAAGAAATCTACCCTTGTGAAGATTTGCATCTCCAAACCAGAAGTCCACTTGCTTAGCAATATCTGCAAGCACTTGTTTAACTCGTGACCATTTCTTTTTTTCTACTTCTTTTTTCTTTTCACTGCTTTCTTCTTCCATTGTCTTTTCTTGATTTCCACTTTGTTTCCATTCTCCATTCAATTCCCAAAATACTGGACCGGTGATGGCGTCCTTCAACCTTTTTGTCTCCAGATCCTTATAGTCCTGGTTTCCGTGTCATAGGATGAGCCTGAACTTTTTTTTCTTAATATTTTTTTTATTTTATTATGTTATGTTAATTACCATACATCATTAGTTTTTGCTGTAGTGTTCCATGATTCATTGTTTGCGTATAACACCCAGTGCTCCATTCAATACGTGCCCTCTTTAATACCCATCACCAGGCTAACCCATCCCCCCACCCCCTTCCCCTCTAGAACCCTCAGTTTGTTTCTCAGAGTCCATAGTCTCCCATGGTTCATCTCCTCCTCTGATTCCCCCCCCTTCATTCTTCCCCTCCTGCTATCTTCTTCTTCTTCTTTTTTTTTTTTTTAACATATAATGTATGATTTGTTTCAGAGGTACAGGTCTGTGATTCATCAGTCTTACACAATTCACAGTGCTCACCATAGCACATACCCTCCCCAATGTCTATCACCCAGCCACCCCATCCCTCCCACCCCCCACCACTCTGGCAACACTCAGTTTGTTTCTTGAGATTAAGAACTAAAAAAAAAAAAAAAAAGAATTCCTCATATTAGTGAGATCATATGATACATGTCTTTCTCTGACTTATTTTGCTCAGCATAATACCCTCCAGTTCCATCCGCGTCATTGCAAATGGCAAGATTTCATTCCTTTTGATGGCTGCATAATATTTCATTGTATATATATGCCACATCTTCTTTATCCATTCATCTGTCGATGGACATCTTTTGACAGTAATGTACAGGTAACCACTCTACTGATTGGTATCTGTGTATTTCTTTGTGTGGTATTTTTGCATTTCTGACCTTAGACAAGTCAGTTAATCACTCTACAGCTCAACTTGCACTTCTGTAAATGAGAATCTGAACTAAAATAATCTAAAAACTCCCTTTTACATATCTTATTCTCATATTTTTAGAAGATGAGAAGTTTAGAAAGATTTTAAAGTATACTAGATCACCAGTTAGGTTAGTAGTCTCAGGATTTTGTCATCAATAAATTAGCATACACAGTAAATTTTTCCAAGTATTTGGGAAAGCTTATTTGTAACTCTTTGCAACTAATTAAGAATATGCAAATATGATAATGAGACCAGCTGGCATGGGGCCAATATTCAATTAACCCTAAATCCTTTTTAAGAAATAATACATAAAGATTTAAAAATGCCATTATTCTTGAAACATATCCTTTTTTTCTTTTGGCTTAGAAATGCAGACTTCCTGCATCTCTCCCCAAACCTCTCCACTTTTAATCCTCATTTTCCAGAGAAAGGCAGACATCTTGCATAAGACCTATTACTGTTGCCCCATGATATTTTCCTGAGGTCATGTTTTTCTCTTTGTGCACACATTTGCTAATCTCTGAAAGGATATTTCTCAAGAAGAATATCTAAAAAGGAACATAGGGATGTGGATCAATAGAAACCATAGCTTTAAAGAGACTAGTGGGAAACCACAGAAAAGGTCAATATGAAAACCCTTATCAGCTATACACGATGCTGTTTAAGGAGTAAGCTTTGCCTTGGGGTTCTCTAACCCGGTTATTCAGTAACTGACAGGAAACATCTGACCTAAGGGATACTGTTATTTGAAACTTGGTCTTCTTTTCCTCCCGAAGTATACAGCAACTCTATTTCAATCGAACACTTCTGAAAAAAAATTTTTTTTGTGACTGTACATTTTCTGGAAAGTGATAAATTGTGTCCAGTAGGGAAAAAAAATGGAATTTATTTTAAATGTTGTCTGAAGGTTACAATCTTAATAGAAGTCCATGAATTTGAAAAATGTTAACTATGCAGTGTTTGACAGCTCCTGCATTTTGCAGCATACCGACATCAAGTCAGCTAGCGCCGCTCTCTCTGTAAATACCTCTATTCAGAAAAGCCACCACCAAAATGCAACTTTATTTACTGAGCATGTCATTATTGTTCCTAAGAATGTTTGACACTCTTTTTTGGCTCATAACTTATTAGTTTTTACAAAAGAACACTTGATTACTGAAAAGAATGTGAACTGATTAAATGTAATATTCAATTTTATGAACATATTTTTCTTTTTGCCAAAAAGTGGTGTCCTATTTCTCTTGAATACTATATATTTCTTCAGTGTTTAACATTTGGTTCAATTGAATACAGGTGGTTAATGTTTGGTAGTATTTTGAAACTGATCCCTAGCCTGGAGACATTTTAGCATCATTCAGTGGTTTGTATTGAGAAAAGTCCAAAGCAATATCTATAGCGGCTGACAATATGATCTTGTATAATTCTGCTTTTTCATTTAATTCCTGAGCTTTGTTCCCATAATTCCAACCTTGAGCAATGGACTTCAAGATTAATTATTGCTAAAAGAAAGTACACATGCAATCCAGGTTGTAAGTTTTTATATGGGTATGTGGTATGATGAAATCCTAGGGTAAATAACTTTCAAGTGGCATGTGCTATATTCTACAATTGCTTGTAGGATACTGCTTTGTTGGGAAAGAGTGTTTACTTTACACAACAATTAATACCTCCATGTACAGCACTCCATGTAATGTATTGGTAATTGCTCCTCTGCTCGTCTCTTTGGGAGATGATAAAGCACTCCTTGGTATAACTTGGGTGACATCAAGGAGGTGAGCAATTTTTGGATTCTGGCTGAATGGCAAACAAGAACACTAGCATCTGTGTGCCAGAATAAGAATGGTGCATGGCCATGGTTTTTCCAAGGATTGCATTTCTAAATACGAGTAATTTTTAGCATATCCTCAGTATGAGTATTTTAGGTTTCATAATATAGGGAAGTAAATAATCCCTTATTGTGAACCTATTTGCTGTTGTCATGATTTAACCTAGGTAGACTGGATTGTCTTCTGTGGTCCATATATTGATATTAATTAAATATTCATATTAATATTTATTATTAATATTAATTCCTCAACCTTTTATTGGTAAAAAATTATAAGACAAATAATTTAGCAGCATTAATGAAGTCTAAGTTCATTGAATACTTAACATTCCAATTTAGCTTCTGTAAAGTGGTAAGATAATAGGTATGATATCATACCTACTTCTTGGGCAGAAGGAATAAATAAAGTATATAGTCAAGGGAACTTGAAACAATATTAGAGATGTCATTGTGGAGAAATGGGAGCACAGGTAAGCATAAGTTGTGGCCATGTGATAATCAAATGGGATGGATCCATGCAAACTGGTACACACTATATAGTGGAATGATCATTAGCAATCAAGAAGAGATTTCACCTATAGCTAACATTTGGAAATCCATAGCTCATTTAAATCTTTTCATTTGAAGAATGCCCATAAAGCTATAGATTAAACTAAAAAGGGCATTGCTATATTTATATATTTCTAGTCTATGAGTTTTATAGGTTCCTGACAAATCAGATTTCCAAGTGCTATCTTTAGTTGTAGTAAATACAATCTTTTTTTGCAAAATATCTTTAACTTGAAAGAGTTCAGGAAAAGTGGCAGAAATAAGAACTATTAGTTCTGCAATCTTATTATGCAAATTGAAAAAACCATTCATTGTAGTGTACAAGCCTCTGCAAGCATTAGTGGTCTCTGCAATTGGAGAATGGGATATTTGCATTTTTTAATTCGATCATGCTGGAGTGCCAGAATGTCTGTGTTCATAACCTTAATGAATAAAAATAAATTTTGGTATCAAGTTGGGTTAAAAACATATCTGAGAAGTTAGAAAGCAGAATTTTTTTAACTGTCATTTCATTAATTTGATATTTTATACATTCTACAAATACTGAGAATTTTTAAAGAATTAAACACAGTCCTAGGCACTGAAGATACGAACATCAGTATAATTCAGGGATGTTCAATTTAATTGAGAGGATCGTGGGTGACCATTTGATTACAATTCAGATGCAGTGTGTTATGGCTTATCCTAGAGGATAAATCCTGTGGTTTATCCTGTAGTTTATTCTGTGGTTTATTAGGGAGGGAATGTCCTTTGGTAGGCAAGGCGTGGATCTAAGGAGAATGATTTGGAAGTCGTCAGTGTCCTGTCCTTCCTCTTTCTCCACCAGTTCTTCTCAGACCCCTTCACCTGGAATTTAACTATCTTCTCTGTCCTCTCAGAATACTTATGATCTGAGGTACTAGTATTTCCCCAGATTACCTGCCTAGCATCATATTCAAGGTGCAACTTAATAGCACCACAGCTAATCCATACCTTCATTTGTCCCCCCTTTGTCTGAAAAAGGAAGGTAATTTCTGGATGTCTCACATCTGCCAACTTCCTTCTGTTGCCAATTGACTGATGTGGCTCTCCCTGTCTAAGTACCCCAGGACAGAATGCCAGAAGAATCTAGACTGTTAGAAAAAATTAACTGAGGAAGTGTCACTGTTATTATAACTTGTGCCTGAAGTGACCCTCCTTCACACTCTGGCCTCCTTTACCTTCCACAGATAACAGGGTTCTGGGCACAGGCTGCAGAACCTACTGTGACTCTGTCTTGTCCTCACAATGAATCTGCCACACTCTGTA
This sequence comes from Mirounga leonina, assembly GCF_011800145.1. Lineage (NCBI taxonomy): Eukaryota > Metazoa > Chordata > Mammalia > Carnivora > Phocidae > Mirounga > Mirounga leonina. The sequence continues at coordinate 19,319,288 of NW_023270314.1, read as the reverse complement.
GGACAAGGACTAATCTATGTGCATCCTCAATTGCTCTGTCACATTCTGGAAGACCTACCTCCAAACTGACATTTATTTTGCCCCATCTTCAGTGTGACTGTAGCTTCTCTTCTCAAATTAAAACCATATCATCCCATCTCCATTAACAGAGACTTTTTTGGGGTGGAGTTAGCAGAGCTCACAAAAATGATAAGCTAACATACAATAAAAATGTAATTATTTTTAGGGGCCCCTGGGTGGCTCAGTCGGTTAAGCCTCTAACTTTTGATCTCAGCTCAGATCATGATCTCAGTGTTGTGAGATCAAGCCCTGCATCAGGCTCTCTGCTGGGCTTGGAGTCTGCTTGAGATTCTCTCTCTCCTTCTACTCCTTCTCACTTGTGCTCTCTCTCTCCCTTTCTCTCTCTAAAAGAAAAAAAGAGTACTTATTTTAAAAATTTTATTTCCTAACCATTTTATCAGATCAAGAATATTGTTAAAGTCTTCCATGGCAGATGCCATTCGTATATTTATGTGTGCCAAGTAGTCATTATTTCTGGTGGGTAGTGCTATTAGATACCACATAAGTCTCATAAGCCTCAGTGGTCCCAGGCTCTGAGTTTATAGTCTACAGCCCTCTGGAAGGATTGACAGGCAGTATAAACCATATATAGATGCCCTGTTTTACAAAGGTAAGCATAGCAGAGACAGCTGTAACCATCAGTTTCTGTCACAATCCTGATCTGCATCCAACAGGGACTAGAGATAGTTTATTTACTGTCTTATATTGCATATTTCTTGTGTCAACACTTGATTTGCCTCATCTGTAATACAGAATGGAATTCCCTGCTACTTTGATTTTCCTGGGTCTTTTTTACAATGCAGAATGTCTGAAAGGCTGACAATCAGACTTTGTCTCATAATATGTTTTTTGTTTACAAAGATAGTAGAAGGATGACACCTAGGATAAGCTCTCAGTATCAGTGTATGCAAACAACAGCAGGGGAAAGCAAAAACACTATCTTAAGTCTTTTTCCCTTAAATAGTTAATATGACATTGTTCAGGACAAGGCAGTCATACTAGGGAGTTTAGATTTTTGATTACTCAAAAGATATGGCTTAAATCAGTGGTTCCAGAGCAAGGGACACAAACTCTTAAAGACCTTGGTATTATTGCAAGGACTACATGCAAAAATCCTTACATCAATTTTTTTCCTAGACTGAAGGAATATTAGATCTTGCCTATATGTGTATTACCGTTTTTAAAAGTGTAAACAGATGCCCTTAGGAATAATGTATTATAAACATATTTTAAAAGCATTCAAATATAGATTATGGTCAAATATTGTCATAATTAGTATCTATCAAATTATTTTTGTATGAAAATCTGCAAATGTTTTGATTTTTAAGAAGGTTCTTCATTCTGAAAAATTTACAATTCCTATATTAAGTAGAATATGTACTGCTATCCTTACTGGTAATAGATGAGCAAAAGTATAATCATTATTTCCTTTTCATTTTCTGGAAAGATCATCTATCTGAAAATATCAAGTTTGAATAATACTTTTATCCTGTCCCTACTATTTCAAGTGACTAGTTACTGAACAACAGTTTTATGCCTAGGCCTATAAAAATTGTTTTACATACATAATATTGTTTATTATTACACAACAATCCCATAGGTTAAGTTTTATTTCTCTCCTTTCATAGAGAAAGAAACTGAGGCGTAGAGAGAGATAACTTGGCAAAGATGACCCAGTTCTGTGACAGATCATAAATTAAGCCATGTCAGAATTATTTCATATCTCTGCTTTTATGCAAGCCACCAACAGAAAAAAATCATCCTCCTAAACAATGCTAGTGAGATAATCATCAGTAATTCTTAAACAGGGAGATGTTTATCAAACATTTATCCATAATGGGTCAATTTTCCCTAACCGCTTATAATATTTTTTGAAATATTTATTTATTATTGTTCCTTCTATGGAACAATAGAGGGACGTAAAATGAACAAACAAAAAGCTCTTCAATTTAGATAGGTAGATTCAAAACAGGTAATTAGAAATCAAATATTTGTGTTTTTTTTAAAGATTTACTTATTTATTTGAGAGAGAGAGAGAGCAGGAGAGGGGCAGAAGGAGATGGAGAGAGAGAATCTCAAGCAGGCTCCCTGTTGAATGTGGACTCCAACACGTGGCTCAATCTCAGGACACTGAGATCATGACCTGGGTTGAAATCAGGATTTGGACGCTTAACCAGCTGAGCCACCCAGGTGCCCCAATATCATATATTTGTTGTATGATCAATTAAATTTCTTGTTCAGAAGAGATCCCTACCAAAAGACTTTGGTAGGAAAGAAACCTGCACGTCATCTTGTGTGACTTTCAGAATGTCCTTCAACTGTAATCACTAGTAATAATTCAGGCCCATGAGGATTCTTGAGTTCTTTTACTTCTCATGTTATCTCTCAATGAGCAGCAGAAACATTGCAGATTTCTGCCATCTCCACACTAATCTGTTTTTATGGCTTTTGCCTCATTTGCACAACTGCTATCATTGTTTGTAAAAATGACATTCCATCAACTACATTCTAGAGAGTTGCCCAATTTAAAGCTGGTTAATATTTTAAAAGGAGAATGGCACCGATATATTTAAAAGGGTACCTGCAATTACAAAATAATATTGACTTTTTAACTCAACTTTTTATTTTAGAGTAGTTTTGGATTTATGGAAAAGTTGCAAAGATTGTACAGAGAGCTCCTATATGCCTCCATACCAAATTTCCATTGCTATTAACACCTTATATTAGTATGGCGCATCTGTCACAACTAATGAACCAATATTGATATATTTTTGTTAAAATCTATACTGTATTCAGATTTTGTTACTTTTTATCTAATGCTCTTTTTATGTTTCAGGATCTCATCCAGGATACTACATTACATTTAGTTGTCATGTTTCCTTAGGCTCCTCTTAGGTATGACAGTTTCCTAGATTTTCCTTCTTTCTGATGATCCTGACAGTTGAAGATATGTGGTCAAGTATTTTGTAAAATGTCCTTCAACTGGGGTTTATCTTTTTTTTATTCATGATTAGACTGGGGTTTCTGGTTTCTGGAAGGAAAACCATGAAGACAAAGTGCCACCTTTATCATGTCATATCAAGGGTATATACTACCAACATGATTTATCACTGTTGTTGACTTTAATCACCCAGATATGGTAGTGTTTGTCAGGTTTCTCCATTGTAGAATTACTCTTTCCCCTCTGCTTTCCATACTTTTACAAATATAGACCAACATCTAGTTTAAAACATAAGAAATATAGGAGTGCCTGTGTGGCTCAATCAGTTGAGCATCTGACTTCAGCTCAGGTCATGACCTCAGGGTCCTGGGATCAAGCCCTGAGTCAGGCTCTGCACTCAGTGGTGAATCTGCTTGTCCCTCTCCACCCGCCCCTCCCCCCACTCATGCTCTTTCTGTCTCCCTCTCAAATTAATAAATAAAATCTTTAAAAAAATAAATAAAATACTATATGTTGGCTAACTGAACATAATAAAAAATAAATAAAAATGCCTTCATAGTAAAAAAATAAAAATAAATAAATACAATAAAATGTAAGAAATACAATTTTTAGAGATTGCCTATAGACCACACAATTTATAGTTTTATTTGCCTGAAACAACAGCTTGATCTTTTAAATGGATCAAGAAACACTAGCTAAAAAGCCAGT
>NW_023270314.1:19214237-19315569 GCF_011800145.1 Mirounga leonina | reverse complement strand
GTATTTCCCACCTTCCATTGTTCTTGGTTGTGCCTTGTCATTAAGTTCTGAAAAAAGGATGTTGATCAAGTTACAGGTCATTCCCTGGGAAACTTCTTTAAGAGATAGTCTATACCTTTTATCTGTTGTTGTTGTTGTTGTTTTGCCTTTCCTTTTCTCTTCTGACTTAAATACAGATGGGTGTGGCTGAATATGGTCAAGCCAAAGCTGACCATGAATTGTCTGAAAGAATCGACAGCATACTTGGCAGAACAACAACATAGAATAAGCTGAGTTCCTGACACAGGAGACACATCTGCTCTGAAATGATTATCTCCACACTTTTACATGAAATATGAATAAACTTTTATCTTTTTATCAAAGATTTTATTTATTTTGACATAGAAAGAGAATGAGCACAAGCAGGGGGAGCAGCGGACAGAGGGAAAAGCAGGATCCCCGCTAAGCAAGGAGCCAGATGTGGGACTCGATTCCAGGACCTTGAGATCATGACCTGAGCCGAAGGCAGATGCCCAAGTGTCTGAGCCACCCAGGCGTCCCAAATTTTTATCTTTTTATTTTATTTTATTTTATTTATTTATTTATTTATTTTTAGGTGTATAAGCTATTTTATTAACAGACAAGGCCTACAGATTTATTTCTTCTTGGACACACCCACGGTGCGGCCACGGCGCCCTGTGGTCTTGGTGTGCTGGCCTCGGACACGAAGTCCCCAGAAGTGGCGCAGCCCTCTGTGGGCCCTAATCTTCTTCAGTCTCTCCAGGTCTTCACGAAGTTCGTTGTCCAGACCATCGGCCAGGACCTGGCTGTACTTTCCATCTTTCACGTCCTTTTGTCGGTTCAAAAACCAGTCTGGGATCTTACACTGACGAGGATTCTGCATAATGGGGATCACACGTTCCACCTCATCCTCAGTGAGCTCTCCGGCCCTTTTGGTGAGATCGAGGTCTGCTTTCCTCAGCGCCACATGAGCATATCTTCGCCCCACGCCCTTAACTGCAGTGATGGCAAAGGCTATTTTCCGCCGCCCATCGATATTGGCGTTGAGCACTTGCAAAATGTGCTGGAACTTCTCAGGGATCATAGAGACATGGCGGCGGCCCCAGCGGCGGCGTGTAGGCCTCCTGTGGAAGAGCCCAAATTTTTATCTTTTTAAAGCCACTGTCGGGCGCCTGGGTGGCTCAGTCGGTTGAGCGACTGCCTTCGGCTCAGGTCATGATCCTGGAGTCCCGGGATCGAGTCCCGCATCCGGCTCCCTGCTCGGCAGGGAGTCTGCTTCTCCCTCTGACCCTCCCCCCTCATGCTCTCTCTCTCTATCTCATTGTCTCTCTCAAATAAATAAATAAAATCTTTAAAAAAAAAAATAAAGCCACTGTCATTTCTGGTTTTCTGCCACTCACAGACTTAATTAATACAATAACATTCTGAGCCCAAGCTCTTACGTTAGCTAATAATAATAATAATAGCTAATAATAATTGAATATTTCCTTTTTCCACGGAACTTTTGTACATAATTTACATATAGTAGCATTTGAAATTTATAATAAGTATAGGAGACACGATTATCAACTTTATTTTACAGATGAGCACTCTGAAGCTCATGAACTTGAAATAAACTGTCTCAAATATCAAAGAACTGTTCTGTAGCAAAGCTAGGATTTGAATTCAATTAGTCTGGCTTTAAATCCTGCACTCCGAAGAAACTGGTATTTCTGTACTCAAGACTTTTTAGGATATTAAAATAAAAATAATTTTATATTAAAAACAATGTTGAGGTTTCAATATTGTTAATAAATCCTTAGAGAGGCAATATAGCATAAAGCTTAAGAACATGAGACCTAGAGACTGACAACTTAGGCTTTAATATCGTCTATATATTAGCTACATAATAGATTCTAGAATCCATTTCTAATTACATAGATTGAATGGTTAGAGTTTGTCCATCCCCCTTGACCTCCTTGCCCTCAAGTGTCATATGTATTTTACTCTGAAAATGGCAAGTATTTACTGTGCTATAATTATTTTGAGAAAAAAATAACTGAGTAGTTTCCTTCCTATTTGACAGTCTATGATAATGGCCTAATAAGACATAATACATAGAATATGACAAGCATCAGAGATGAAGTAATTTGTAATTTGAAATAGTGGAAATAGCAATTCAAAGATCTCATATAGTTTTATTCTCTAAACATTATAGTGGCATGTGTGCCTATGAGACCGTGTCAACTATTTTTTTTAAAGTTTTTATTTATTTATTTGACAGAGAGAGACAGCGAGAGAGGGAACACAAGCAGGGGGAGTGGGAGAGGGAGAAGCAGGCCTCCCGCTGAGCAGGGAGCCCGATGTGGGGCTTGATCCCAGGACCCTGGGACCATGTCTTGAGCTGAAGGCAGACGCTTAATGACTGAGCCACCCAGGCATCCCAAGAGACTGTGTCAACTATTAGGCAAAAGTTTACCAGAATATTTTCTTCAATTTTATTTTTGTTTGTACTTATATATTTATATTTCTAAGTTGAACTTAGTATTGATTGTCTATTACCACATACTCAAGTTGCAACAATCAAACCAAGATTTAGATGAAGTGCTTAGAATAGTCCAAAACTGTATCCACAAAGACCACAGTGATGATAACCTCACGTAGGCTGAGTATTTGCTGTGCACCTGGCACTTTTGTTTCTTATGCATTGATTTATTTGATTCTTCTAATTACCCCTCTGACAGAAAATCATGATCCCTCTTTTACGGATGAGGAAGCCAAGGCACAGAGAGGTTGAAAAGTTGTTAAGATCCTAAAATAAGTGGCAGATCTAGAATATGAATTCAAGCAATTGGTTTCTAGGACCTGCCTTCAACCACTATGCTGTATGGTTTCTCTAAAATATAAGACCTAAATAAATACATAAAAAGGAAGATAATTTTGGAGTCAAAGATTATCTCTTATTTTTGCTTTACTGCTGCTGGCCTAAAATGTGAAAATCACCAGGAGGGATGTTGTGGTAAGCCCTTGTTTCAAAAAAGAAATAAAAACATTTTACATAAATGTGAAATCATCTCTAAAGATTATGCTCAACATATATAGTATCCTCTACCCTGTATATCTTGCTTAACTCAGCATAGAGAAAATTCCACCATCCTAGAGCTTCCATCTTGAAATTAGAAGTATAATCAGAGCTCAACAAATTAATATTATCCATCTAATCATCAATCCTTCAGAATAAAAATAATAATTGAGCCTATTTCTCTAAATATTTTGAAATGCTAATCTAAATACAGGGATTTTATGCAAGTCATTTTATCTTATAAGTTTCTAAATGTAAGTGCCTACCTTGTGTATCTTGCTTAACTCAACATAGGGAAAATACCACATTCTAGGAGCTTCTACCTTGAAATCAAAAGTATAATCAGTGCTCACTGAGTCAATATTATCATCCATCCAATGTCATTAATACTTTAGAGTAAAACCAATGATTGAGTTTATTTCTCTAAATACTTTGAAATGGTAATTTTAATATAGGGATTTTATACAAGGTATTTTCTCCTATCAGTCTCTAAATATAAATGCTCTATAAATCTGAGCTACAGATAAGCTTGTAAGAGAACTCAAGAAATGAAATTTTTATTAAGCTATTTGTGGAATTATAAACTGCCTCAGTACACAACAGAACATTAGTATTTCTCTAAATTAATATTAGGTATGCACTAAGTACATTTTGAAATGCAACATAATTATCAGTACTTAAAAATACTCTGATCTCTACAATTAGCCTTTAGCATGTACTGCTATTTTAGAGAAGCAGATGAGTAGCACAATGTAGATAGAAGCAATTTATTTGAGATTAAAATCAAAGGTATAGTCTTTGGTAAAAGCCCATGGACTATACAGATTTTGAGCACTCTAATTAATTGCTTTCTTAGCAAATTTAGTCTTCCTAACAGTCTTTCCCTAGGAATAATCAATAGTTCACAAAACCCAAAGTGGAATGGTGACAAAAACCTTTAGGCTCTTTTATTGCATTCATGACACTATTCATAAATATAAAGCTTGTACCAATGTTTTCAATTATTCAGTAGTTCAATAATTATTTTTGAATTCTTTGGATGTATGTAACAGTTATTGTGCTAAAGATAAATGAGACATGTTCTATCCTTCAGGAGCTCAATTTCTTAGTAATATGTGGTATTATATAGTGAAAATACTTCCCTCATTTCAGTATTTTACACTTTGGGTTATAATAATCTATCCATGTTTCTGTTTCATATGGAATCTCTGTAAGATAGTATTTTCTTCCTTTTCGTATCCCTAGTGACAAATTCTCATCTTGGCACAAAGGAAATCAAGATTTGGTTTGGCAAAGGAAGTAGACATCAGGCCATGAGAGTAGATGGCCTGTTCAAAGAACAAGTAACTGCTCCATGTGTCTGGAAGTAAAGTAGCAGATGTTGGGAAAGTGAGTTAAATAGAAGCCACCTTGATAATATCCAAATAAAATATTTTGGTAAAATTATAAGTATTTTTCAAACATAATTTTTGGTATCTCAGAATATTTTTTAATAGAAGATGCTGATTATGCTATAAAAATAACTATGGGTAAAAAAAAAAAATAACTATGAGTTTGTGGGAAACAAACAACCCTCTTTGTTTAGTCCCCAGTTCTAAGAGAACATTCTCTCCTCCTGTTGTAATGAGGAAAGTGGTCCTTCCTCTTAGGTCAGCTATAACCTGGATCTAATTTTCTTTTCAAACATCTGGAGTATCAATCCAGAGCACACTCTTTTTATTTGTAACTTTGTCCTCCCCCAGGTACCTTTGTATGAAATTCACACATGCTTAAATGTCTTCCATACTGAAAAAAAGTAGTGCCTCTTGATTCCCTCTAGTAATTCAGGTACTGCTTAGTTCTTGATCTCTTTCATAACAACTCATTAAGGGTTATTCTAAAATGCCTTACCTCCATTTCTTCACTCCCCATTCACTTTCCAACCCATTCCATTTTATAATCTTAATAATCCACTCAAAGTGCTTTTATTAAAATCACCAATGTCCTCTTTGTCATCAAATAAAAAGATACTTCTTAGGTACTATCTTGTATGGCCTCTCAGTATAATTTTACTTAACTTCTCCCTCCCTGAAATACTCAACTTCTATCAAATATTCTCCTCGTTTTTATTTCTTTTCTCTCTGTCCTTTCCTGTTAGATTCTCTGTGAGTCCACTTTTCTTGCTCCTACATATTCTTCCATAGCAATCCCATTCATTCCAAAGGCTTCAATTACCATCTCCATGCCAACCGCTCCCATCTTGTTATTTTCAGTTCATACCTCTTTTCTGGGCTTTAGATTTCCATATTTGACTGTTTACTTGACAATTCCACTTATATATCAAAATCATCTCAAAATTAGCCCCGTCTAACTTAACTAGAAATCTATGAATCATGTTTTAATTCCAAAGCCTTTTACTTTCCACTTATAATAAAAACTAAAAGCTGGTTAAAAAAATATATTTCTAGTACTTTATTGTGTCTTTTATTTTCTCTATAATTTAATTTATTTCTAGTTTTTCTTTATTGTGGTAAAATATACATAACCTAAAACTTACCATTTTGACAATTTTTAAGTGTACAGTTCAGTGGCATTAAGTACATTCACAATGTTGTGCAACTGTCACCATGATCCATCCACAGAACTTTTTCTTTTTTTTAATCTCAAACAAAAGCTTTGTTTTAATCAAGAATATTTTCTTAGAGGGACACTTGGTGGCTCAGTCATTGAGTCGACTCTTGATTTCAGCTCAGGTCATGAGCTCAGGGTTGTGAGATGGACCCTGCATCGGGCTCTGTGCCAAATACGGGGCCTGCTTGGGATTCTCTCTCTCCTTCTCCCTCTGCCCCTCCCTGCCAAGTCACACACATGCATGTGCACACTCTCTCTCTCTCTAAAAAAAAAAGAAAAAAAAGAATATTTTCTTAGAATTCTTTGTGGGGTTTTTTTTCCATTTCACGGCTACCATACTATGCTATTGCTGTCATTTCACAAATTAAATGTCCACATTCGTAGTACATATTTTAATCCAATCTTCATATTTTAGACTGACCTTTGGAAAAGCTTCTAGTCTATATAGGTCCCATCGTGTTTAGGAAAAAGATTAATACATGAAGCATGTATTCCCTAGCTTTGTTTTCCTCTACCCTCCTTTTGTTTAATGTACTTAATTCTCCCATTTAAAAATTCTTCAACTTTTTCAAATGAGTTGTGCTCGCTTTCTTCATACATGGCAGTCTTGGCATCTGCCATTCCATTTACTGCAATTATTTTGCCCTGCCATCTCCCTTTATGCCTATCTAACTCATACCCATAGTCAATCTAGGGGAATCTTCCCAGATATCCCAATGTAGGTTATGTCCACCTGTTGTCTGCTCCTATACCACCGTGCAAGTCTTGATTTTATTACTCAGTGCTCCAATAACTACTTGATCAATGTTTATTTTTTCACTAGATTTAACTCTTTCAGAAGATAGTGTCTAGCACATATGAGACTTAATATTTGATGATCATGTGGATGTTTCAAATAATCTAGTCTACTATGTTCTGTGCTAAAGACTCAACAATGAGCTAAAACAAAGTTATTACTATCTTGGCGATGCTTGTGCTAGTAACACAAGGTTGACAATAAAACAAAATAAATAAATTGATATCAGTTGATAATGTGCTAAGAAGAAAATTAAAGCAGGGAAGGGGAGGGGAACTGGCACGCTATTTAAAATAGATGATTTTTTTTTATAAAACTGCATTTAATCAGAGACTCAAATGAAATGCCATGGTAGATTATCTAAGAGAAGAGCAATCCAGAAAGAGAGATTTTCAAATGGCATGAAGCAGCAGGTGCTTGGCTTGGTCAAGGAGGAAGGCCAGTGTACATGGGTTGGGCTAGTGAGAGAGTGAAGAGAGGAGAGCAGGTGACAGATCATGCAGGACCTTGATGACCATGATTAACACTATGAGTGAAATAGTAAGCTGTTGCAGGGTTGTGAGCACAAAAGTGACATAATATGATTTACTTTTTCAAAAGAAAACTCTGGCTGCTTTGCAATAAGTAGGCTAGAGAAAGTTAGCATGGAATTGGACCACTGGGAGATTCTTTAAGATGGTCTTGGTGAGTGATGATTATGGTTAGAGCAAAGTGATCAAAGTAGAAATGATGGCAGATGGTGTGATTCAGGATAAATAAGGTAGAACTAATAGTATTTGCTAATGAATTTGATGCGGGATGAGGGAAAATAAAAGGAAATATTTATGATTCTAATATTTTTGGCTTGAGCAACTGGGAGGACCGTGTTGTCATTTACTGAGAAGAGGAAAATGAAGGACAGCAGATTTGAGAATGACAATAAAGAATTCAATTTTGGATATGTAAAGTTTGAGATAACTCAAACATATCCAACTGGAATTGTAAGTAGAGAGTTGGATATATGATTGAATGAATGAATTTCACTTACTTTCCATGCATTCAAGAAAAAAATTACTTAATCTCTTTGAGCCTCATTTTCTTCTATAAATTGACCCTGCTGGATTCCTTTGAGAATTAAAGGTAATACTTTACTTGAAGCACTTGAAGGGCACCTGGGTTGCTCAGTTGGTTAAGTATCCGACTCTTGATTTTGGATCAGGTCATGATCTCAGGATTGTGAGATTGAGCCCCAAGTTGGGCTCCATGCTGAATGTGAAGCCTCCTTAAGAGTCTCTCTCTTCCTCTCCCTCTGCTCCTCCCCACTCCTGCTCTAAAAATAAAATAAGATAATAAAATAAAATAAATAAAGGTAATATACTTGCAAGTACCCACAATATGCCAACACAAAGTAAGCATTCAATAAGTTTTAGGATTTTTTCCTCATCAAAATGCAGCCTACTTCGTAAAGTTTTTGTGAGGTCCAAATGAGGCATGGAAAAATTTCTACAAATTCAGAAAAATCAAAATATAAAGTATTAGTTCTATTATCATTGGCAGTGTAACTAATAATGTCTCAGTACATTAAATTTATATTTTATATACTAACATTGCTTTTGAAAAATAAAGCATCACACTACACATATATTAGAAATATAAGGTCTATTTTTTAGGCCCTTTGTGTAGTGGAAGTCTCAACAAAGAGAAACTGTTTTATTTTCTTGACCTTTATATAATCTTTAAGACGATGGAAAATTGTAGTTCTTAATCATTACTTGGACAAAAGTGGTATGAGCACCCAAGTTTTATTTATGGTGTTAATTTCCTAGAAGATACATTATGAGTGGGATAATTTTCTCTGGGAAAAAAAAAAAAAAAAAAAACAGGATGTGGCCAGCTAGGAATCATAACTACTTTTCAGTCTACAGAAATGGATGGCATCCAGTGCTACAAATACAATTTTTCCTGGTATAATCTGGTTCCAGTTTGATTAGATGTCAGATAAAGGAAGCAAGGCAAGGAGAATGTCTTCTCTGATAAAACCGCATTTTTATTATAGACCTATCATCAATGCTCTTCAGTCTGTAATCCTTGCCAATGTCAGCTACTTTAAGTCCTGAATACTCATGAGATGCTGTATTCCATTTAAAGACATTATTACCTTTCTGCCCTCTTTATCAGCACAAGGTAGAAAATGAAAAAAAGGACTCTATTCTGATATCTATCACATCAATGGTCATGAAAAGATAGAAAAATGACATATTCATTTATTTAAGCTAATATGTTCAGTTCTAAAAGTCAGAGAGAAGAGATCAAGAACAAGATAGTCATGTCTGACTTAAAGAAACTGTGACTATAGTCTTTTAGAAACTTACTGGTAAGTGTTTAACAACTTCCTCGATGGAGATCAAAAAGAGCAATTCAAAAGAGATTTTCAACCAAAAGGAGAGTAAGATTTATTTTGTTATATTTCCTTTGTGAAAAGCTACTTGTCTAAGAGAGTGATTCTGAAAACAAACCAAAAAATGGATGAATAAAACTATCAAATAGTAAAATGTTGAAAGTGACAACCTGAAAATCAGTGTGAAGATGTGTGCAGGGGGTAAATTGAACATTAGGATATTAAGCAGGAGGGAGAGGCATCACCAATTGCTAGTTGAGGGATGTAATGGCACCAAAGTACGCTCCTCCAACTAGTAACTGGCCTCCCTGTCCTTATTTTGTTGCATTTAACCTAGACGTCTTGAGCTGTGATAAGTTTCTTATTCTCATGTCCAGCTTAGTGACTTTAACCATGAAAACCTAGGTCTAATCTCCTAGTCCTAGTTTTCAGCCTGTTTATGATTCCCATTGTCTTTGCTGCTGACCACTTAAGTTTTTGCTTATTTTGCTTCATCAATTTCACAGCTTCAACTGTTTTCCTGACTTGTGATTTATTGCCTTTTCTACTCCATGGTTCTGCTTGCATATCTGATTGTGAGTATCCCCTGACTCTGATAAAGTCAACTGTAATGACCCATAGAAAGAGCCAGATATCCACCAACAATGAAGATTATTTAGTCTGGATAAGAGGTTCAGAGGCATTTAAATGTGTTTTATAGTCCCTTTTACAATTGGAAGGTACTAGCAATATTCTTCTTGAAGTCCAAAAGCTGAGATGCATCCCTGTTATCTTTGGTTAGGCTTTTTCCTTAATGGAGACAAAATTCCCTGACTTCAGCATGTTCTCATAGAGGGAGAGAGAGAGAGAGAGAAGGAAAGAAGGAAGGAAGGAAGGAAGGAAGGAAGGAAGGAAGGAAGGAAGGAAGGAAGGAAGAAAGGAAGGAAGGAAGGAAGGAACTATTGCTGTTTGCAAAGCTATCAGCTCTCCTACAGAATATATTGTTTTATTCATTAAATCAATAAATGTTTCCAAATGAGCAGAGCACTATGGTAAACATTACAAGGGATCTAAAGCAAGGTAAGCCTCAGAACCCAACAGCTTGATCTTATCAGTGCTAGACAACTGGACCAAAAGGTCATCTCTGAATCTTGATTGCTATACTGAGCTCATGTGTGTAAGGTGGCAACTTTCCTAGGCTCCACATAAAATCATATAATGGCACCCAAGTGTCTTACACTGTGAAATGTTTCAGTTTGTATCTGCTTAGGGGAGATACATGGTACAGACTTCAGAAAAGGAAGGATCTACATATGCTTTCACTTTATACATTTTTAAAAACTCATATAGTACTAAATAATGTTCTAATCAGATTGAGCAAGATTAAAAGGACTTCATTGATCTCTGTAGGCTTATATTTAGAAAAAAAAAGTTATTTCCTTAAAGTAATCTTGAAATGAAATAGCTTACCAAATGACACTGTGAAAATATTTGTTACGGAGATTCTTGTAATGTGACAGATGTGAGTGTTTATGTATATATGTATATGATGATGTCCTATCATCCTATTTTTTTCAAGAATTTATTTATGTATTTCGACAGAGAGAGACAGCGAGACAGGGAACACAAGCAGGGGGAGTAGGAGAAGGAGAAGGGAGCCCAATGCGGGGCTCGATCCCAGGACCCTGGGATCACAACCTGAGCCAAAGGCAGATGCTTAACGACTGAACCACCCAGGTGCCCCCTATCATCCTATTTTTATGAGTCCAAACAAACTAAGATTGCTTTTATACCAGTATTTGAAATATCTGTTATATTACGTTAAAAAAACACTATTATAATTTTTACTGTCAGTAACTTTTAACACTCCAACTGATTAACTTGGCACCTAAATTCCCTTTCCAGATGTTTTCATTAGTTATATGTTCTTATTTTCTTTTATTTTACAAATCTTCCCACAAAAAATATTTCAGACATATTTTATGACCAAAACATTGATGTCCAAAAGGAAACACAGCTCTGGATTATGGGTAAGGTTTGTTGATCTTAAGGTAAACTCTTTTCACAAATGAGGACCCTCCCATTTTTATCAGGCTGTTTTTTCTAAAATTAGACACTATGACATAATGCTATTTGGGCATTTGAGAAAGACACACATGGTTTTAGTGCCAACTGCATCGCTTTCTGGCTATGTGACTTCTGGCAAGCCAGGTATTTTCTCAACCATCAGTATTCTTATTTGTTAAATTAGAATAATATTCCATACCTGACAGAGTCATTCTTAGGATAACATGTGATCATACATATAAAGCACCTAGTAGGAGGTCTAATAATATTTTTTCTCAGTTTGACTCTAATTAGCGGATTGTCTTTAAGAATCCATGTGAGACATCTAAATTTAACAAAACAAAGGAGGAAGAGAGAGCACATGTGTAAATGTTTGTGGGTGTTTTGTGGGTTAGGGAGATGCCGACCAATCGAGAACTTGCACATTGCTAAATTCACTTCAATGTAGCATATTTAACTATGTGTACCAAATCTCCAGGGGAAAATGAAAGTGGGATAGAATGTGTAAGTAAAGTAACCTATTGGGCATCATGGATAGGATGGTGATAATGGTTAAGTCTTGAGTGACCAAAATACTCAGTGAGCTAAAAGTTGAACTCAGGTGACTTGAATCTCAATTCAGAACCACTTTATCTTTTTTTTTTCATACACCTCTAGAATGAGATTCCTTGGCTTTTTGTTTGAATGTTTTCTTTTATTTTAAGTTAACATAATGATTTGATGATGTGAACTTCAAGATGCCATGTAATAGCACATTCAAATTCTATAATTTACAGCTATTCTTCATTAGCTTATATCAAACTTGAATTTACTTCTGATCAAATCAACAGTAACATAAGCAACTTGGATTCCTGAAATGTGTTTTGGTTAAATAATGACAAATTTCAAAGCAAATTGTTGTGCCCATTTCTGTAGCAATCTTGTGCTATTTTCTTTTTCACTTACCGAAGTATAAGAGATGACAAGCTTCTTTTGACAGGGTTTTAATTAGTTTCCATATGTGATACTTTTATACCATGTGGTCCTGAAATTTTCTTTTTGTATGGAAAAAAAGGCCACTTAAACTGTTTTAATTATTTACCTGCATCAGTTCTGATATTCCCCAAACAGATGGCTTTAACACTTTTTTGCTTATTTGTGTTTCTGATTTTTTTTTTAAGCTTTGCTCTCATTCCAGAAATTCAGATAGACTGGTTTACTTTGTGAGCAATTGTATTAAAGAGAAGTAAAAGATTGACTGTAGGTCAACTGAAGGATTTTGTGCTGTTAAACTCAATTACGAGCAATGACTGAAATGAATTTAAAATTGCCTTTCCTAAAGAGTGAATGGATGCTGTCCTCTGATTTCTACAGGACAGTGTTTGTAGAGCTTCTTCAAAATGAATGAGATTTTGGCATTTCTTACCCCTGTTTTTTTTCCTGGTTGTGGGAGTTGGGTGGTGGAGAAAGAGGTTGTTTAGTTTCCACAGCTGTACTAAACCAACAGTGAGTTTTGGCAAGGACAAATCATTTTGTATAGGCACATGAGGCATTTATGTGAGAGAAATGATTTATTTCTAACATAGATAAATGTTTTCCATTCTTGCAGTTGAGGGTGCTCACTGTGCTGCCCTTGGGAATCAAGCAGATATATTCACCTTCTCTTTCTCTTTCTTTTCCTCCTTGACCCTGGCTAGTCTTGTGCCTAGCACAAAGCTCAAAAGGGAGCCCTCAGGAGAGTTTGAAGTCAACACACTCACAGAGCTCCAATGATTCTGATCTCAGAGGTTCCTCCATACCTCTGCCAACCGGAACTCTTCCTTTTGAACACCCCTCTCCTCTTTTCCAGTCTCTGCTTGAATTTACCTTTCCAAGAAATGTGTTATTCAAGCTCATCCACCTTAATTATTCCCTAAAGCATTTTGTCTGAGATGTACAACATGAAAACTTACATATTTTTATTTGAACTCTCCTTTTAATACAATGTATGGAAGTCCTAGTTCCTTAGCTAGAATTTAAAATCCTTTGAAGACTAAATATTGCTTCTATTTCTTATGAAAAGAAATACTGTGTAATACATATGCCTAGACCTCAGTCAGTGTTCTAGAAACTTTGAAATTCTCCCACCTCCTACCTCTCACCTCTCAGATTCTCACTAATATGATTTAGCGTTGCCAGTTTCTTCCTTGATTTTCCTGGTTCATCACTGTTCTTTAGTTTGAGTGGGCGTGGCTATTTAGCCTCATGTGAGACTTTATCATTATTTGTAACTGCATTTATTTATCTCTAAGTAATATTCTATCTTATTTACTGTAACATCTGTTCCAGAGCTCTGCCAAAATTCTCAGACACAGCCTTGTAATCTACTTCTGCCTGACTTTAGCAAACCACTTTGCCTCCTACTTCACTGCAGTTTGAGATGTGTCACTTCCTTTCTCTCCACCCCTGATTTTCTCTGTATTTTCCCATCTGTCACTTCTGTAGCTCCTGCCCCTGAAGGTGTATCTTTCTTCCCCATCCAGTGCCTGCTGTTAGTCCTTCCCATGACTACTGTCCTTTCAGAAACACTGTCTTGAGTGACATTGTGGATTACTATCACTTTAATCCCTATTCCCCTTGTTTTAAGATATGCTCAGGTCTGTGTCTCAGACAGAGTAGTTTTCCAAGATGCATTTTTATATGAATGAATGACTGGTCCTTTCTAGTGTAAAATCCAACCAGTGGGGTGTATCTTTAAATACATGAACCTCATATGAAGGAGCATACTTGTTTATCTCATTAATAATAAATGAGTCATCTGCAAGGTTATTATGTACCGAGCTAGGAAAAAAGGTAATAACTTCTGCTTCTAATCCACAGGTAAGAATATGTGGTCATATGGTCACTGTAACAATTATGGAAAATATCATTCCTAGCTGTTTAGCCACTACTCAGTGACAAATCTACTGCATGGAATAGGCAGCACAATGGAAGTTACTTTAATGGTGAAGCCAGCTCGGTCTAGAGTTTGCTTTACAGTATTTTTTTTTTTAACAAATATAAAAGTTTGTCACCACCTGCATGCCCAGCTTAGGAATAAGAAATAGGAAATTGCACATAAAATATTGGATACACTTTATGTAGTTCAGTATTGTCCAAGATATTGAGCCATTATTCCATTTTTTACTTCCTTGGTAGCTCTGAACTCCAGTTTTTGTCTCTCCAGCCCCGTGAGGCTGCCACAGCTTTTGGATATTGCTTTCTCAAGAACAGAAGAAGCAAATGATCTTAAGTAAAAAAACAACAAAACAAAACATTTTGGCAAGCATAGGACTTGCCTCAAAATATTTACTTTTTCTTGAGAATATTTTGCTTCTGTTTTCAGTAGAAAGGTTAGTCCAAGGTAAACTACTCTTTTATAGGTACAAGCAAAAATCCCAGGAGAGGATCTTGAGCAGAGGAGTGGAATCATATGAGTTGAGTTACATTTTAAGATACCACTCTGAATACTGGGTTTGAATAGACTATAGGAGAAAAGAGTAAAATTAAGAACAATTATGAGGTTATTGAAATAATCCAGGTGAAAGATGAGCATTATGGAAATATTAATAGCTCTATAAATTCCTGGTATCTGAGGTAGTTCTAAGATGTGGGCTGATGGGCCATGGCAGTTGCTGTTTAAATCTTGTTCTACAGTGGCCTCAGTTTAACTTCTTTCTGGACATCATGTATAAGTCAATATAGTATTAAGGTGTCCTATAGCAGTACTCCAAATATATATAATATAAGCATTTAATTAATCCTCCCCCTACTGTACATTTTCATTCTCATAACAGATTGTATGGATATTTCCTTTCCAGTGTTAGTGATATAAATGAGCAAGATAAAATGTCAACAGCAATTGACTTTACACTCAAAAAGATCTTCTTTCTTGCTCAAGAAAGTTTGTGATTGATTGACTTATATACTCTAAAGCCAATCAATTTCTCTTTTATTTAAATATCAACTCATTTATTATTAATGAGATAAACCAGTACACTCCTTCACATAATGTTCATGTATTTAAAGATACATCGAAATAATAGTATCAATTAAATTATAGTACATTGATTACTTAAATCATCCAGAATTCTTAAATCATGGGTACAAATAATGTTTTCCTTAAATATTTTAGCCCTCCAAAAGACAGTATTTTTTTAAAAGATTTTATTTATTTATTTGAGAGAGAGAGAATGAGAGAGAGCACATGAGAGGGGGGAGGGTCAGAGGGAGAAGCAGGCTCCCTGCCGAGCAGGGAGCCCGATGCGGGACTCGATCCCAGGACTCCAGGATCGTGACCTGAGCCAAAGGCAGTCGCTTAACCAACTGAGCCACCCAGGCGCCCCCAGAAGACAGATTGCATAAGGGTTGAGTATGTGCTAGTGGCATTATCAGTGCACGGCTCCAGTCATTCGAGTCCTTAACTTAAGAGGAATTATTTTGCATTCTAGAAGCCTGAAACGAAGCCATTAAAGGTTTCTCATGAATCTGAAGATTCGTGTTAACCTTGCCCATATCCTAGTTTTATCCTTTTCAAGTAATGTTACCCAGTGAATCACACAGTTCTACAATATATTCTTTCTTCGAACCTGCAAGGTACGGATATGATCTGGTGGATGATATTCTTCATTGGCTGCTGCAATCTTGATGTTGCAATGAGCCGGAAGGAAGCAGAGGTAAGGAATCATGTAATTTTACTGCAGCATGATTTCACAACTTACGGTAAGAAACAATTATGGAACTGTATCCAGTGACTGTGATTAATTTTGACTTTCTATCACTATCAGACCATTGTCTGTTCTTTACTGGAAGCACATGCACATGAAAATATGGCAGAGATATATGTGGTTTCAGATGGACTACAGAGAGCAAAGGATCTATCTTGTCAGAATGCCAACTGATATCCTTAGGGCCCAGAACAAAGAGGTACATTCGCCATTGTTAATCAAGGGAGAATGATACCTATATCCGTATCTCTAGCTATATCTATGTTTCTGTCAATATTTGTATCTTTATATGATAGATATTATTATTATGTATCCGTTATAATCCAGGTACTTTTTTTATTATGCTCAGTTAGCCAACATATAGTACCTCATTAGTTTTTGATGTAGTGTTCAAAGATTCATTAGCTGCGTATAACACCCAGTGCTCATCACCACATGTGCCCTCCTTAATACCCATCACCTGATTACCCCATCCTCCCACCCCTTCTCCCTTCTGTAACCGTCTGTTTGTTTCCCAGAGTCGAGAGTCTCTCATGGTTTGTCTCCCTCTCTGATTTCTTCCCCTTCAGTTTTCCCTCCCTTCCCCTGTGGTCCTATCAATATTTGTATTTTTATATGATTGATATTATTATTATGTATCCATTATGATCCAGGTACTTTTATGTTTGTTAATTCTTAGAGCAATTCTTTGAAGTAGGAGTTAATGCTATCAATTTTCAAATATACCATACTACATAGAAATGATAGACCTAAGACTGAATCACAGAACCATCTATTTCAGAACCTTCATTCAGAGGTTCCCATTCCTAGCTACACATACGAAACACATTTGGAGCTTAAAGAAATTAAAATGCTGTACTACATCTCTGGAAATTCTGATTCAATATGCCTGGGGTAGGAGCTCCAAATGTATGCTTTAAAAGCTGCCCAGGTGGTTCTGACATAAAGCTAAGATCGAGAACTCTTGCCTATGCTCATTCCACTCTCCTTCTCTGCATTTTTATGTCAAAAAGAGAAGACAGACACATTTCCCAGATTGCTTATTGTTGAGAGTCTTGTCAGGTCTATACAAGTGAAGGTTATGCATTGAGGATGTCTGGTCAAGAATGTTCCTGTTCTTGTTTGTTTTAACATTTTGACCATCTGCTATGCTCATAAACTTCTAAAAATGTTCTATATGTATATACTAATATTACAAGTAGGATATATTGGTAACAAAATTGTTGCGTCAATGATGCAAATAAGTAAAATACGTAAGTGAAAATCTTCTTTATTTATTTTCCCTATAAGATTTTTTCTTGTTGTAAATACTTTTGCCGTATTAATAATGACGTAATAATAATGACGTATTAATAAAATTTTACTTGCTTTTGCACTAATGACCACTTAAATTGTAATTTTTATGGTATGAAAATAGAATTAGGGTGCTGAATGCTACTGTGAATACAGATTTTCATCTGGGTACATATTAAAATAACATTCATTCCTATGAAGTAATAGGTAGAACTAGGTGCATTAGTTTGCCTTAAAATGAGCACCTACTATGTACCTGGCAGTTTTTTAAAAATGTTATATTCATTTAATCCTCAAAACAAGTTAGAGAAGTTAGAGAAGCAACCTTGTGTTCCCCTGTGCAGATGATGCAGTAGAGGCTCAGAGAGGTTAGGTCAGTTGCCCTGGACCACCCAGCATATAACTGGAGCCAAGTTGAATGTAGGTTAGTACCACTCCAAAGCACTTGCCTTTGCCTTGTATTTAATTACTACAATTTTTATGCTTAGTGTCCTAGGAAAAAATCACTTTCATACTTCAGTAATAACATTTATTTAGCAGATGACAAAGTAGAAAAAGCAGGGTATGACGAAATAAGAAACCCGGACTCATGTTCTTTCTTAACCAAGTGGATTCATATCATGAGAATATCAGAGCCTGTGTTCAGAGTGCTTCTGCCACAGCTCTTTTCTGTCAGTTTTATTTAGTTTCTTCCTCTGAAAAATGGGGAAAAATATGAAACATATCTTAAGTGTTGCTGAGAAAATTTAATGCAAAACTACCTATTAAAAATACCTATTTAGATAGCACTTAGTAAAGCAGATACTTCACACATGCAGTTATTGTTATCATTAATAAAAATTCTCATTGGATAATCAGCCATATTATTCCTACTTACCTCTCTATCTTAGCTTCAGGAAAATAGGGTAAGTATATCATATTTTAAGAACATCAGATTTTACTGATATTATCACAACATACATGCCTTTATATGGTAACATAAAGGTCTGTGAGCTTTTTGTTTTTTTTTTTTAATATCACAACCCTGAATCTAGGGAATTTAATTATGCTTTCTGAATAATATGATATGATATGGAGAAGAACCTCCAGTTTTGTTCTTCCTTTTCAAGATTGCTTTGGCTATTTAGGATCTTTTGTGGTTCCATACAAATTTTTGATTATTTGTTCTAGTGCTGTGAAAAATGCTATTGGTATTTTGATAGGAATTGCCTTAAATATGTAGATTGCTTTGGGCCTTATGGATATTTTAACAATATTTGTTCTCCCACTCCATGAGCATGGGATATCTTTCCATTTGTTTGTGTCACCTTCAATTTATTTCATCAGTGTTTCATAGTTTTTGGAGTATAGGTCTTTTACCTCCTTGGTTAAGCTTATTCCTCAGTATTTTATTGTCTTTGGTGCAATTGTAAATGGGATTGTTTTCTTAATTTCTCTTTCTGCTACTTTATTATTAGTATATAGAAATGCAATGGATTTCTGTATATTGATTTTGTATCCTGTAACTTTACTGAATTCATTTATCAGTTCTAGTAGTTTTTTGGTGGAGTCTTTTGGTTTTTCTATATGTAGTATCATGTAATCTGCAAATAGTGAAAGTTTTACTTCTTCCTTACCAATTTGGATGCCTTTTATTTCATTTTCTTGTGTGATTGCTGTGGCTAAGACTTTTAAAAATATTTTGAATAAAAGTGCTGAGAGTGGGCTTCCTTTTCTTATTCCTGATCTCATGGGGAAGCTCTCAGTTT
This sequence comes from Mirounga leonina, assembly GCF_011800145.1. Taxonomy (NCBI): domain Eukaryota; kingdom Metazoa; phylum Chordata; class Mammalia; order Carnivora; family Phocidae; genus Mirounga; species Mirounga leonina. The sequence continues at coordinate 19,296,914 of NW_023270314.1, read as the reverse complement.
TTCACCATTGAGTATGATGTTAGTGTGGGTTTTTCATATATGGTCTTTATTATGTTGAGGTATGTTTTAACCTATTTTTTCTCTATACCAGCTTCACTGACGGTTTTTATCATGAATGGATGTTGTACTTTGTCAAATGCTTTTTCTGTATCTATTGAAATGACCATATTTTTTTACCCTTTCTCTTGTTGATGTATCACATTGATTGATTTGTGAGTATTGAACCACCCTTGCATCACAGGAATAAACCCACTTGACTGTGGTGAGTGATTTTTCTAATATATCATTGGATTTGGTTTGCTAATATTATGTTGAGGATTATTACATCATGTTCAGAAGAGATATTAGCCTATAGTTTTCTTTTTTTATAATGTCTTTGTCTGTTTTTGGTATGGGAGTAATGCTGGCCTCATACAATGAATTTGAAAGCTTTCCTTCCTCTTCAATTTTTTGGAATAGTTTGAGAAGAACAGGTATTAACTCTTCTTTAAATGTTTGGTAGAATTCACCTTTGAAGCTATTTGGTCCTGGACTTTTGTTTGTTGGGAATTTTTGATCACTGATTCAATTTCATTGATAGTAATTGGTATGTTCAAATTTTTGCTTTTTTTCTGATTCAATTTTGGAAGGTTATATGTTTCTATGAATATATCTGTTTCTTTTAAGTTGTCCAATTTGTTGGCATGTAATTTTTCATAATATTCTCTTATAATCCTTTCTATTTCTGTGGTGTTGGTTGTTATTTCTCCTTTCTCATTTCTGAATTTGTTGTAGTCTTCTCTCTCTCTCTCTCTCGATGAATCTGGTTCAAGGTTTATCAATTGATTTTTTTCAAAGAACCAGCTCCAGGTTTCATTGATTTGTTCTACTGGGGTTTTTTTTGTTTGTTTGTTTGGTTTGTTTTTGTTTTTGTTGTTTTAGTTTCCATTTCATTTATTTCTGCTCTAATCCTTATTATTTCCTTCCTTCTAATGGTTTTTTTTTTTTTTTCCTCTTACCAGTTTTTTAGGTATAAGGTTAGGTTGTTTATTTGACATTTTTCTTGCTATTTGAGGCTACTTGAGGTGAATGTTCCATGTGTACTTGAAAAGAATATGTATTTGCTGTTTTAGGATGGGATGGTTTGAATATTCTATTTGATTCATCTGTTCCAGTGTGTCAGTCAAAGCCACTCTTTCCTTGTTGATTTTCTGTTTGGATGACTGATGTAAGTGGGGCATTAAAATCCCCTATTATTATTGCCTAACGTTTGATTTCTTCCTTTGTGTTTTTTTTTTAGCTGCTTGGTGGATTTGGGTGCCCCCATGTTGGATGCATAAATATTTATAATTGTTCTATCTTCTTTTTGGATTGTTCCCTTTATGTCTATGTAGTGTCCTCATTTTCTCTTGTTACATCCTTCATTTTAAAGTCTATTTTGTCCAATATAAGTATTGCTACCCCAGCTTTCTAATAAATGTTTTCCATCCCTTCACTTTTAATCTGCCCATGTCTTTCAGTAGGAAATAAATCTCTTATAGGCAGCATATAGATGGTTCTTGCTTTTTTATCTAGTCAGTCGTCCTATGTCTTTTGATTGGAGTGTTTATTTACATTCAAAGTAATTATGGATAGGTATGAACTTATTGCCATTTTGTTACTTGTTTTATAGTTTGATAGCTGTCTGTTCCTTTCTTCTTCTGCTCTCTTCTCTTGTGTCTTGATGGCTTTCTTCAGTGATATCCTTGGATTCTGTTCTCTTTATTTTTTGCGTATCTATTACCATTTTTTTGATTTGTGGTTATCATTAGGTTTATATATACCATCTTATAACAATCTATATTAAGTTGATTGTTGTTTAAGTTTGAACCCACTATAAGTACACTAAATTTTCACTCCCTCCCCCTGTTTAAGGTATATGGTGTCATACTTTTCATCCTTTTATTTTGTGCCTCCTTTGACTATTTTTATAGATATACTTGATTTTACTGCTTTTGTGCTTTAACCTCTGTACTGGTTTTATAAGTGATTAATCTACTATGTTTATTATGTTTATATCTACCTGTGAAATTTTTTCCTTTCCTACATTTCTTACTCCTGCTTATGGTCTTTCTTTTCTACTCTTTCCTTTCTTATAGGACTGGTTTAGTGGTGATCAATTCCTTTAACTTTTGTTTTTTGGGAAACTCTTTATTTCCCTCCTATTCTCAACTATAGCCTTGCTGGATACAGTATTCTTGGTTGTAGGTATTTTCCTTTCAGCACTTTGAATATATCATGCCACTTTCTTCTAGCCTGCCAGGTTTCTGCTGAAAAATCAGCTGATAGCCTAATGGGGTTTCCCTTGTATGTAACTGTTTGTTGTTTGTTTTTTTTCTCTTGCTGCTTTTAAAATTCTCTCTTTATCCCTACTTTTTCCATTTTAATTATGCGTCTTCGTGTGGACCTCCTTGGGTTGGTTTTTTTATGGGGGCTTTTTGTGTCTTTTGGATCTGGATTTCTGTTTCCTTCCCCAGATTAGGTAAGTTTTCAGCTATTATTTCTTCTAATAGGTTTTCTGTCCACTTTTCTCTGTCTTCTCTTTCTGGGATCCCTATAATTCCAATGTTATTACAATTATTGGTGTTGCTGAATTCCCTTAATCTATTCTAATTTTTATTATTCTTTTTTCTATTTACACTTTAGCTTGATTGCTTTCCATTTTTCTGTCTTCCAGCTCACTGATCTGTTCTTATCATAACTACAATTTAATACCTGCAAATCAGGGAGATATTTTATCCCTCTTTATCTCAGTTTTCACATATGTTAAAAGGAGATAATAATTCCTAAGTAGAGGAATATATAGAATCTTAAACAAATTAATACATGTTAAATGCCATTATATTAAAAACTCTTTTACATAGCTATTAGGGTAATTAATAATGAGAGGAGTATAAAAACCAAAGGAAAAGTAGATAATGTAACAGAAGAGAGAATAAGGGTATAGGAAAGAATCATGAAAGTAGGCAGTTTTAAAATAATGGCATAACATTTCAGTTACAAATATGTTAGGTTGAATCATATGAAAGTGATATTCTATGGGTCATAAAAAGTCAAAGGTCAAATATTAGCAATTTCACAAGGGCCAACCTAAAGATATACATGAGTTTTAAAAATTCTGTTTTAATGAGAGAAATTAATTTTTAGAAATTCATCTAAAATATAAAAAAATATACCCTCACACATTCATATTGTAGTCTTCAGTAAACCTTGAAAATATTTCATGTTCTAATTGTTCTAAATTGCAAAAATGGAATAATTATCATTACTATTCCTCCAATTTCTCTTTAGTGAAATAATTCAAATAATTTTATTATGAAATAGAGATAATTTATTAATTGCTGTTTTTCATTTTAATTTCAATAAGACAAACTTATTTTTAATTTCCCCCTTTTAAAACTAATTTGAAGCTAAGATGGAAGCTTGATATGTATTTGATCTACTTACAACACAGAAAATATTTTCTAGAGGTAATAGCAATTAAACATACATAATTATACAGAAGAGCAATTTTTAAAATGAGATTTCACTAAAGGTATTTAATTTGTGATTTGATTATATGAGATTGGAAAATATTAGAATCAGGTGAATGACCTAAAAGACTCGAGACTTCCTTTCTTATTTTATTTTATGTAATTGTGGATACTTGTGAAATTACTCTGAGATATGTTTAATCACATATCTGCTATCTTTAATGAATGATGCTTTTGATGTTTGTCATTCAGTTGAGATGGAAAATATATTAATACATGTTCATATTTTTAATATGGAAGATATATTTAAAAAATAAAATTAATGACTTTTTAAATAAATTTTAAATAATGACAAATCTCCTACTCATATTAATATATTTGTTATTTCACCCAGAATGATATTTGTGGGAATGCATATTTTCAAGGAATTAGCAATACCTATTTTACTGCATAATTTGGTTAAGAACTTAAAATTCTTAAAATGTCATTTAGAGAAAAACTTCTCAGTGTACTGAAGATAAAATTTACTGGAATCCTCAATGTTTATTAATCATTTTCACTCTAAACAAGATATAGTAATTAATTAAATAATGTCCTGTATCTTTAGAGAAAAATAACTAATGAGAAATAAGTCTCCCATTTCTGATATAGTATCTTTAGGAAAGACAGTGAAGCAAGAATCTTGCCCTGTTCTGATGCAGAGAAGTAGAACATTGAAGAGACCCGAATTCCTCTCTGAAGTGAGGATGCTGCTGTTGCAACATCCTCCCTCTTCAAGTGTTCACTGAGATTCAACCCTCATTTAATTATCCCTCAATCATGTGCATTGGCAGGGACCCAAAACAGTCAGATCATGGAACAAGAAGAGCCCCTAACACTATACCTACAGTCAGCCACAGTAATCACTGGTTAAACACACATCTGCAGAGGATTCTGCCCAGAAGTGAGGCCTGAGAACAGCAGGGGCATGGGTAGTGGTGATGTGCTGACAGTCTAGGGTATATGATCTATGATCAAATTCAAAATCTTCTGTTTGCTAGCTGTGGAAATACGGGCAATCTACTTAACTTCTCCATCCCTCATCTTCCTTATCTTGAACTGGACTTACTGGCATCTACTCACAAAGTAGCTTGAGTTCAATGAGTTAATTTGTTGAAAACTTTTCAAACAGTGCCAACCATATAGTAAGCACTCTAGGTTTTAGTAATTACTGTTACCATCACTACTGCTATGCCTAATACATGGGCCTCTTTTCCATTTTTAATGCCTGGTATTGAGTGCTGAATTCAGGCTGTACTTCTGGTGGGGAGATAGGAGAAGATTAACAGATTATTTCTGATTCCTTCAGCTGACCTACAAGCTATTTTATGACACTTAGGTATTAATAGCCTGTTACAAAGGCAACCTGCCTTTCGTAGATTATTTTACTTATTGAGTACACATCTTATAGTTACTTATAGTTTTCTTATAGTTACTCCATGTGGCAATTCTCCTCTCTTCCATATGAGTGCTTGACATTAATTCCATCCCTCTATCATTTTTTCCTTTTTTTTTTTTTTCAGATACTTCCAATGATGTACCTTAGTTAGGGACAGGACAGTGGGCAGGTCTGTGTTCTGTCATCCCACTAACGGACTAATGCATCCACTATTCAAATGCTCAAGCTGTAGGGGGAGTAGAGGGATGCAGGCTCTTCCAATCTACTTGATATTTTCTGTCCCCTTAGGGAATCATATGAATTTTCAGATCTCCAAGTTACATTATTTTCAATTTCAAGTCCCATGTTGAGAATCAAGTTCACTAAATCCTAGACACATAGGCCTTTTGGTGGCTTGTACCAGCATCTTAGTAATTACAAGTTAAATGTTTATAACACCCTCACTCATGTTGCTCTAATAAGTTCTGAAGTCCCAATTGACCTGATAAAACTTAAGAAAGAAATTGAGAAAGAAAAGAGATTTGCAGAATTATGGCCAATGAGGGGAGGACTAGAATCAAATACATATGAACACTACAAAAAAGAATGAAAGTGTAAAAAAAGAGACTAAATTAACCTTGAGGGGGAGAAGCAGAAAGTCAAAGAAACTCATATTGATTGTGTTTAGGCTCCCCAGTAAAGAATGACAAAGTCATATAGGGAGAGTGTAAGGACAAAGGAACTTTGGAACTTGGTAGTAGGTATGTTTGTCACCATATAGTTCAGTAAGATTTTCCTATAATTTTCAATAATTTTCTTAGCTGGGTTATGCTCAGGGCTAGGCAGTCCCTATCCTTCAGGTGAATTACAGGCAAATAATTTCATCTGATTATAATATTCTGAATAAGTAGAGGCTAAGTGGAATATATGATATCAGTAACAAATCAGAAAAAAGAACATCACGGCTTTTAACTTTGTTCCCTTAAAATCCTCACAGGAACTCCCTGGTATACTCTGGGAGCATGGTAATGAATCCATATTAGAAACAGGGAAAATTTTAGGTTATTTATTCTGGGATTAAGGTAATGCCTGGCAAATGCTTTGTTTTCCTTTTCACAAAGTGCTATAGAATCTCGTTAGAAATTTCTGCTTTGTTAAGTAGGAAAATACATTACATTATTATTTATATTGCTTATGTTTCAAGTTTAGGGCTCAGTCATCACTGTGACAGAATGGATCCTGAGACCAGAAAGCTCTGCAGAAGAAAAGTAATGGCAAAAACTGAGCAGTGACCTACAGAAGGTAAAAGCACATATGGGTGTTATACGAAAACAATGAATCATGGAACACTACATCAAAAACTAATAATGTACTCTATGGTGACTAACACAACTTAATAAAATTAAATTAAACAAACAAACAAACAAACAAAACAAAACAAAACAAAACAAAACAAAAGCAGGAGAGGGCAAAATTAAGTGGTTGATTAGTATATGATCCAGTATTCCCACTTCTGGGTATATTTCTGAAGGAAATGAGATTGCTATATCAAAGGGATTTCTCCACCCCAAAGTTTATTGCAGCATTATTTACAATAGCCAACACATGGAAACAACCAAGTGTCCATTGGTAGGTGAATGGATAAAGAAAATATGGGCAATATATTTATGAATATTACTCTGCCACAGCAGAGTAGGAAATCCTGCCTTTTGCAAAAACATGGATGGACCTTGAGGGCATTATACTAAGTAAAATAAATCAGAGAAAGACAAATACTGTATGACCTCACTCATGTGAAATCTAAAAAACAAGTTAAACTCATAGAAACAGAGAGTAAAATGGTGGTTGCCAGGGGCTGTGGAGTAGGGTAAGGGGGAAGATGTTGGCCAAAGGATACAAACTTTCAGTTAAAGATGAATAAGTTCTGAGGATCTAATGTACTGCATGGTGACTATAGTTAAAAACATTGTACATTTGAAATTAGCTTAGAGAATAAATCTTAAATCTTTTCAACACACACACACACGTTTAACTATGTGAGGTGATGGATGTATTAACTCACTTTGTTGTGATAACCACTTCACTATATCAAATGATTATGTTATATACCTTAGATTTATATAATCTTATTTGTCAGTTATGCTTCCATAAAGTTTGGGGGGGAAAGGTAGTTGGTTAGTGTGAGGTGGTTTAGAGAAAGGGAGCCAGTCTCTTAAAAGAGTGTCAGATGGTCTGATCTCCAGCAGGAGGCTTTGTAGTAAAAGAAGGCAGTATTTTTATCATGGAACACAAAAATAGGACACTAGTTACTGGGATTGAGATAAAAGTGAAGGTTTCTTCACAAAGTAAAAGCAAGAATAAAAATTGAAGTGTAAGGTATGAGCCTGTGGAGAAGGCAAGGTTGAGCATAAATACCCAACTTGCTCCCTGAGGGCCTCTTAAATCCTCCTAGATGGGACATGGTAGTATTAAAATTCTTATGCAGTAGCACCAATTAAAATCAATTTCAATGATGTACCTCAAACAATGAAAGTAAGTTCAAATCCTAAAATGAAAATCAAATAGTTCTTTGGTTTGTATTTAGGAGTTAAATTCAGCAGTATATTTAAAACCTTGAATTTATCATGGAAAGTATATGCTAAAAGTGAAAGTATAAGTTAGAATTCTTCCCTAAATTTTTCCTCTGAAGAGGTGAACCCTATATGTATTCTTAACTGTTGATGACATAAACATAGCTGGGACTTAATTTGCATCATTGTACTCTATTACAGCTTTTTCTTAAAAAAGGCTTTTTTGAGGCATAATGGACATACAATAAACTGTACATATTTATAATATAAACTTTGATAAGTTCTTTTTGTTTTTTTATTAAAGATTTTATTTATTTATTTGAGAGACAGAGAGAGAGAGAGATAGCGAGAGAGAGCACAAGTAGGGAGGAGATGGAGAAGTAGGCTCCGCACTGAACAAGGAGCCTGACGCTGGGGCTCGATCCTAGGACCCTGGAATCATGACCTGAACGGAGGGCAGATGCTTAATGACTGAGCCACCCAGGGGCCCCGGCTGTTTCCAGTTTTAATGAAATACAGCTGCTAAAAAGATTCATGTACATCTTTACCACTTCTAGAATTCTTATGTTTATAAGAATATAGCTATTTAGCTGAGGAAGTCAGAGCAAAATAATGTAAAAAGCTTTTCAAGAGAAGCTGTAATGTGTATGGCCTCAGTGAGAGTTACACTGATATCTCTTTGCCTCCATGACTGCCTGTTGTGTCCCATGAAGGCAAGTACCCAGTTTTTTATTGACTCAGGATGAATATGTACCTGAGTAAGATTCTAGGGCATATTGAAGCACATTGAAGCTAAGTTCTGCTAGTTTAAGCTTTTTTTTTTTTGAGGGTTTTATTCCTTTTTTTATTTATTTTATTTTTTTTACATTAAAAAAAATTTATTAACGTATAATGTATTATTAGTTTCAGGGGTACAGGTCTGTGATTCATCAGTCTTACACAATTCACAGTGCTCACCATAGTGCCTACCGTCCCCAATGTCTATCACCTAGCCACCCCATCCCTCCCACTCCACCCCCCTCCACTCAGGCAACCCTCAGATTGTTGCCTCAGATTACGAGTCTCTTATGCTTTGTCTCCCTCTCTGGTTTCATCTTGTTTCATTTTTCCCTCCCTTCCCCTATGATTCTGTCTTGTTTCTCAAATTCCTCATATCAGTGAGATCATATGATACTTGTTTTTCTCTTACTGACTTATTTTGCTTAGCATAATACCCTCTAGTTCCATCCACATTGTTGCAAATGGCAAGATTTCATTTTTTTAATGGCTGCATAATATTCCGTTGTATATATATACCACATCTTCTTTATCCATTCATCTGCTGATGGACATCTAGGCTCTTTCCATAGTTTGGCTATTGTGGACATTGTTGCTATAAACACTGGGGTGCACGTGCCCCTTTGGATCACTACATTTGTATCTTTGGGGTAAATACCCAGTAGTGCAATTGCTGGGTCATACAGTAGCTCTATTTTCAACTTTTTGAGGAACCTCCATATTGTTTTCCAGAGTGGCTGCACCAGTTTGCATTCCCACCAACAGTGTAGGAGGGTTCCCCTTTCTCCGCATCCTCACCAACATCTGTTGTTTCCTGACTTGTTAATTTTGCCATTCTGACTGGTGTGAGGTGGTATCTCATTGAGGTTTTGATTTGTATTTCCCTGATGCTGAGTGATGTTAAGCACTTTTTCATGTGTCTGTTGACCATTTGAATGTCTTCTTTGCAGAAATGTCTGTTCATGTCTTCTGCCCATTTCTTGATTGGATTCTTTGTTCTTTGGGTGTTGAGTTTGATAAGTTCTTTATACATTTTGGATACTAGCCCTTTATCTGATATGTCATTTGCAAATATCTTCTCCCATTCTGTCGGTTGTCTTTTGGTTTTGTGGACTGTTTCTTTTGCTGTGCAAAAGCGTTTTATCTTGATGAAGTCCCAATAGTTCATTTTTGCCCTTGCTTTCCTTGCTTTGGCGATGTGTCTAGGAAAAAGTTGCTGTGGCTGAGGTCAGAGGTTGTTGCCTGTGTTCTTCTCAAGGAATTTGATGGACTACTGTCTCACATTTAGGTCTTTCATCCATTTTGAGTCTATTTTTGTGTGTGGTGTAAGGAAATGGTCCAGATTCATTCTTCTGCATGTGGCTGTCCAATATTCCCAACACCATTTGTTGAAGAGGCTGTCTTTTTTCCATTGGACATCTTTCCTGCTTTGTTGAAGATTAGTTGACCATAGAGTTGAAGCTTTATTTCTGGGCTCTCAATTCTGTTCCATTGATTGATGTGTCTGTTTTTGTGCCAGTACCATACTGTCTTGATGATTACAGCTTTGTAATAGAGCTTGAAGTCTGGAATTGTGATGCCACCAGCTTTGCTTTTCTTTTTCAACATTCCTCTGGCTATTTGGGGTCTTTTCTGATTCCATACAAATTTTAGGATTATTTGTTCCATTTCTTCAAAAAAAAGTTGATGGTATTTTGATAGGGATTGCATTAAATGTGTAGATTGCTCTAGGTAGCATAAGACATTTTCACAATATTTCTTCTTCCAATCCATGAGCATGGAACGTTTTTCCATGTCTTTGTGTCTTCCTCATTTTCTTTCATGAGTATTCTGTAGTTTTCTGAGTGCAGATCCTTTGCCTCTTTGGTTAGATTTATTCCTAGGTATCTTATGGTTTTGGGTGCAATTGTAAATGGAATCGACTCCTTAATTTCTCTTTCTTCTGTCTTGCTGTTGGTGTATAGAAATGCCACTGATTTCTGTGCATTGATTTTATATTCTGCCACTTTACTGAATTCCTGTATGACTTCTAGCAGTTGTGGGGTGGAGTCTTTTGGGTTTTCCACATAAAGTATCATATCATCTGCAAACAGTGAGAGTTTCACTTCTTTGCCAATTCGGATGCCTTTTATTTCTTTTTGTTGTCTGATTGCTGAGGCTAGGACTTCTAGTACTATGTTGAACAGCAGTGGTGATAGTGGACATCTCTGCCATGTTCCTGACCTTAGGGGAAAAGATCTCAGTTTTTCCCCATTGAGAATGATACTCGCTTTTCATAGATGGCTTTTATGATATTGAGGTATGTACCCTCTATCCCTACACTGTGAAGAGTGTTAATCAAGAAAGGATGTTATGCTTTGTCAAATGCTTTTTCTGCATTTATTGAGAGCATCATATGTTCTTGTTCTTTCTTTTATTAATGTGTTGTATCACACTGATTGATTTGTGGATGTTGAACAACCTTGTAGCCCAGGAATAAATGCCACTTGGTCGTGGTGAATAATCCTTTTAATGTACTACCGTTGGATCCTATTGGCTAGTATATTGGTGAGAATTTTTTCGTCCATGTTCATCAGGGATATTGGTCTGTAGTTCTCCTTTTTGATGGGGTCTTTGACTGGTTTGGGGACCAAGGTAATGCTGGCCTCGTAAAATGAGTTTGGAAGTTTTCCTTCCATTTCTATTCTTTGAAACAGCTTCAGAAGAATAGGTATTAATTCTTCTTTAAGTGTTTGGTAGAATTCCCCTGGGAAGCCATCTGGCCCTGGACTCTTGTTGTTGGGACATTTTTGATTACTGCTTCAATTTCCTTAGCAGTTATGGATCTGTTCAGGTTTTCTATTTCTTCCTGGTTCAGTTTTGGTAGTTGATGCATCTCTAGGAATGCATCCATTTCTTCCAGATTATCTAATTTGCTGGCATATAGTTGCTCATAATAAGTTCTTATAATTGCTTGTATTTCTTTGGTGTTGGTTGTGATCTCTCCTCTTTCATTCATGATTTTATTTATTTGCGTCCTTTCTCTTTTCTTTTTGATAAATCTGGCCAGGGGTTTATCAGTCTTATTAATTCTTTCAAAGAACCAGCTCCTAGTTTCGGGGACCTGTTCTACACTTCTTTTGGTTTCTATTGCATTGATTTCTGCTCTGATCTTTATTATTTCTCCTCTCCTGCTGGGTTTAGGCTTTATTTGCTCTTCTTTCTCCAGCTCCTTTGTGTGTACAGTTAGGTTGTGTATTTGAGACCTTTCTTGTTTTCTGAGAACGGCTTGTATTGCTATATACTTTCCTCTTAGGACCACGTTTGCTGCATCCCGAAGATTTTGAACAGTTGTGTTTTCATTTTCATTTGTTTCCATGAATTTTTTAAATTCTTTTTTAATTTCCTGGTTGACCCATTCATTCTTTAGTAGAATGCTCTTTAGCCTCCATGTATTTGAGTTCTTTCCAACTTTCCTCTTGTGATTGAGTTCTAGTTTCAAAGCATTGTGGTCTGAAAATATTTAGGGAATTATCCCAGTCTTTTGGTACCAGTTGATTCCTGATTTGTGACCCAGGATGTGATCTGTTCTGGAGAATGTTCCATGGGCACTAGAGAAGAGTGTGTATTCTGTTGCTTTGGGATGGAATGTTCTGAATATATCTGTGAAGTCCATTTGATCTAGTGTGTCATTTAAAGCCTTTATTTCCCTGTTGATCTTTTGCTTAGATGGTCTTCCATCTCAGTGAGGGGGGTGTTAAAGTCCCCTACTATTATTGTATTGTTGTCGATGTGTTTCTTTGATTTTGTTATTAATTGGCTGCTCCCATGTTAGGGGCATAAATATTTAAAATTGTTAGATCTTCTTGTTGGATAGACCCTTTAAGTATGATGTAGTGTCATTCTTCATCTCTTATAGTAGTCTTTGGTTTAAATCTAATTTGTCTGATATAAGGATTGCCACCCCAGCTTTCTTTTGATGTCCATTAGCATGGTAAATGGTTTTCTACTCCCCCACTTTTAATCTGGAGGTGTCTTTGCATCTAAAATGAGCCTCTTGCATACAGTATATCGATGGGTCTTGTTTTTTTTTATCCAATCTGATACCCTGTGTCTTTTGATTGGGGCATTTAGCCCATTTACATTCAGGGTAACTATTGAAAGATATGAATTTAGTGCCATTGTATTGCCTGTAATGTGACTGTTACTGCATATTGTCTCTGGTCCTTTCTGGTCTCTCTTACTTTTAGGGTTTTTCTTTGCTTGGAGGACCCCTTTCAATATTTCTTGTAGGGCTGGTTTGGTGTTTGCAAATTCTTTTAGTTTTTGTTTGTCCTGGAAGCTTTTTATCTCTCCTTCTATTTTTAATGACAGCCTAGCTGGATACAGTATTCTTAGCTGCATATTTTTCTTGTTTAGTGCTCTGAATATATCATGCCAGTCCTTTCTGGCCTGCCAGGTCTCTGTGGATAGGTCTGTTGCCAATCTAATGTTTCTACCATTGTAGGTTACAGACCCCTTGTCCCGAGCTGCTTTCAGGATTTTCTTTTTGTCTCTGAGACTTGTGAGTTTTACTATTAGGTGTCAGGATGTTGACCTATTTTTATTGATTTTGAGGGGGGGTTCTCTGTGCCTCCTGGATTTTGATGCATGTTTCCTTTCCCAATTTAGGGAAGTTCTCCACTATAATTTGCTCTAATATAGCTTCTGCCCCTCTCTCTCTTTTTCTTCTGGGATCCCAATTATTCTAATGTTGTTTTGCTTTATGGTATCGCTTATCTCTCGAATTCTGCCCTTGTGATCCAGTAGTTGTTTATCTCTTTTTCTCAGCTTCTTTATTCTCCATAATTTGGTCTTCTCTATCACTAATTCTCTCTTCTGCCTCATTTATCCTAGCAGTTAGAGCCTCCATTTTTTATTGCACCTCATTAATAACCTTTTTGATTTTGACTTGGTTAGATTTTAGTTCTTTTATTTCTCCAGAAAGGGATTCTCTAGTATCTTCTATGCTTTTTTCAAGTGTAGCTAGTATCTTTATAATCATCATTCTGAACTCTAGTTGTTCCGACATCTTACTAATGTCTGTGTTGATTAGGCCCCTGGCAGTCGGTACTGCCTCTTGTTTTTTTTTTTTTTTTTTTTTGAGGTTTTTCCATCTTGTCATTTTGTGCAGAGAAGAATAGATGAATGAGAGAACAAATTTCAAAAAAAAAAATGCTAAAAGGGTAACAATGACCCCAGGAAAATATACACTAAACAAATGAGAAGAGACCCAAAACTGGGGGGAAAAGAAAGGGAAAAGAAAAGAAAAAAAAGTATATGATCAGGCTGGTGAAAATAACAGATCCACACACTAGATTTTGGGTGTATTTTGGTGTGTTAGAAGAAATTGCCTCCCAAATTTTTAAAGAAGGAGAAACTTATATATATATATATAAGGGTAAATACGATGAAGGGATGGAATATGACTGTAAAGATGAAAATTAAAAACGATTTTTAAAAAGGAATTGATAAGAAGTTGGTTGAAAAAAAGAATGAAAAAAATTTAAAAGAAAAGAGAGAATGTGTTCGGGTCAGAGACTAGAACAAAGCCATACACTAGGGATTTAGGGTATATTTTGTTCTGTTAGAAGAAATTGTATCCCAAAATTTTAAAGGGAGAAAAACTTATATATATATACAAAAAATAAGGTTATCTACAATGAAGGGATAGAATATGACTCTAAAAATGAAAATTAAAAAAGATTTAAAAAAAAGGAATTGATAAGATGTTGGTTGAAAAAGGAAAGAAGAAAAATTCAACTAAGAAATAGAAAAAGAAAAAAATTAAATTAAAAAAATTAACTTTGAAAAACTAAAGAATCGTGTGAAAAGAACCATGAATTCTATATACTATTTTTCTTTGGTGCTGGGGTTTTGCCATTCTCATTGATCAGTAAACTTGATTTTGGCTGGATGTTCTTGCTGATCTTCTGGGGGAGGGGCCTGTTGCAATGATTCTCAAATGCCTTTGCCCAAGGTGGAATTGCACCGCCCTTTCCAGGGGCCAGGCTAGGTAATCTGCTCGGGTTTGCTCTCAGTAGCTTTTGTTCCCTGAAAGCTTTCCATACAGCTTTGGAAGATGAGAATGAAAATGGTGGCCTCCCAATCTCTGGTCTTGGAGGAGCCAAGAGCTTGGGCCACACTCCTCAGTGTGCCCTCAGAGAAAAGCAGTCAGTCACTCCTGTCTCCCTGGTCTCCAGCTGCACTCCATACTCACCTGGCCTGTGACCGAGCGTTTCTGTCTCTTGCACACGACCCCGTTTGGAGTCTCCAAACCCAGCAGATTCGGGTGTTGCACTCCCCCACCACTCCTCCTGGGGGAGAAAGGGGAGTCTCCCCATCTGCCGCTTGTTGGGTCCCTGCTCGAAGAACAGTGGCCCGACTGTGCCATGGATCACAGTTTATGGCAACCCCAAACTGAGAGCCCACTCCTCGGTTCCATCTTTGCAGCCAGCTTCCCTGCTCTAATACCTGGGAGCTCTGCCACACTCAAGCACCCCTGGTCTTTCTGTGACCCTGAGGGTTCTGAGACCACACTGTCCCAGTGAGGGTTCCACCCCTGCTTAGCCACTGGAGCCATGTCCCTCTGCGGAGCAGACTTCTAAAAGTTCCGATTTTGTGCTCCACTGTTCTATCACTTGCCAGTAGCTGGCTGACAGAGGCTCCCTCCCCCACTTCCCCCATCTATCTTCCCATATATCACCTCGGATTCACTTCTCCACACGTCCTACCTTCCATAAAGTGGTTGCTTTTCTGTTTAGAGAGTTGCTACTATTTTTTTCTTTGATCTCCTGTTGAGTTTGTATGTGTTTTGAATGGTTTGATAACTAGCTGAATTCCTGGGACCAGATGAAATATAGGTCTCCTACTCCTCTGCCATCTTACTCCTCCCCCAACTTCTAATATCATCATTAATTTCTTTCTTCTGAGTACCCTTCTAAGGAATTGTAGTGAAGATGCCCAAACTTCATCATTGTGAATTTTGGAATATGATCATCTTCAAGTTATTTCTAATTAAGTTTAAATTTTTTTCATATGAAAGGGATTCATACCCATATGCTTTGATTTCTAACATTTTCTGAAAGACAGACTTGAAGTCCATTAAGCTTGAAAGCATTTAAGATTCATTACACACTTTTCCTCAATGATAATGGAAAACAAATAAGAACATTAAAAGTACATTTTCTCAGTGACCTAATAAATATTTTCCACACATTAAAATCATAGAATATAAGACTTGGTTGAAAGTTGGGTGTGTCATCTCATCAAGGCTACTTATTTTATACTTCTGGAGGTAAAGCAATTTGCTTAAAGCCACATAAGAACAGTTGCTAATGACTGTGAGGTATTCAGGCCAGTTACCCTCAAACTTCTGAGGTGGTTTATTTCCATTATTCCTTACTATTCCTGTTGCATTCTCAATTTTTAAAATAGCTTTCAAATTTGGGGAGACATACAACATTTTTATGCTAAATTTTTCGCGAAAATAGATGTGCATTTTCTTAGCCAAAAGGTGTCATTTTACAAAGACAAGCCTCATCACTGTGAAAGCTACAAACTTCTATCCATGGAGAAATCCAAAACCTATACTTTTTGTTCTTCCTCTAAGTAATATGTTGTCTTTATTTACTTTAACTAAGAGCTCTTCTTGCTGGTAGAAATAGCAACAGTTTGCTTTAGATTAAATGTTCTTTTAAAAAGTCATAGCTCTTTTCCTCCTACCCAAACAGCCCATTCTCATCCAAGGAACTTTTCTCCATATAAAACTTTTTCAACATTTTTATAAAAGAGAAATAGACAAGTTATTTAATTTGGAATGTAGTGGAGTATATGCCCTCAAGTAAGAATACTATGTCACTTAATAAATGTACAAACTTGTGCATGTGAATTTAGCTCCCAAAGCTTTAGTTTCATTCAAAATTATGCATAATATTACCTTCTGTGCCCAAATGTAAAGATTATCATGAGAAGGAAATGAGGTACTTTATAGGAAAGCACTTTATAAACTATAACATGCTATAGACAATATAATTGTAATTTTATCAGTTCTCTGAAGCTGGATAAGGGAGTTGTAAAAATCTTGTCAAACTGCTAGGTCTAGCCCACCTGGGTTTCTACCTATGGCAAAGCATGGAGTAAAGAGCTATATATTTTAGAAATGCAAGATCCACTTATATCAAGACCGCCTCAATGGTCACAAAACACCATATAGCTTCTGTCATTTAGAAGCTTGATAAAACAATTTATCAAAGTATACCCTCTGCATCAGGGTATACTAATATGTGATGAGGGTTGCCCCATGGTGATGAAAGTGCTACTGGGGAGGGGGCGAAAAGGATGCAGAAGCTTCCCATAGACCCAAAGATTTCTGTGTTCAAGTATGGATTTCCTCTGTTTGGTTAACATACCAACTTTGAATTGTGTAACTGAGGCAATCACATTCTTTAATTTAGATACATGTTTTTAACACATGTGTATATAAATAACCTTCCCTGGGTCAGCCATTGCTAATTCCTCCATCTACAATGATGGACTAGATCAACATAGTCCTGGCTTCAGTAACTTACAATTGGGCCCCATTACCTCTCCATTGTTTTATTAAGCTTGTAAATGACTGAAGCTATGTGGTGTTTTGTGACCAAGATTGTAAAATCAGAGGCTCTTGCTATCAAGTTATGAAAAGACATGAGAAATCTTAAATTAATAGTAGTAAGTGGAAGAAGCCAGTTTGAAAAAGTGTCACACTGTATGATTCCACCTATATGAAGTTCTGGGAAAGACCAAACTATGGAGACAATAAAAGGATCAGTGGTTGCCAAGGATAGGAGATGGGGAGAGATGAACAGGCAGAGTACAGAGGATTTTTAGGGCAGTGAAAATATTCTGTATGATATTACAATGATGGGTATATGTCATTATACTTTTGTCCAAACTGAGAATGTACAACACCAAGAAAGAATCCTAAGGTAAACTATGGACTTTGGATGATTGTGATATGTTAATGGAGATTCATCCTTGGTTAAAAAATGTACCATTCTGGAGAGTGATGTTGATAGTGGGGGAGGTTATGCCTGAGTGGAGGCACAGTGTATATGAAAAATCTGTACTTCGCTCTCAGTTTTACTGTAGACCTAAAATTGCTCTAAATAAATAATATCTTAAAAAATCAAATAGAAAAAAAGTAGAGTTCTTAATGCAATAAGGGAATACTTCTCTATGTCTTCATCCGGTATCCATGCATTTAATTCCAATATGCATTTTCACTGTCTATTAATGACAGTAGTTCCCCATTTCAATAATATCATTTTACTTCACATTTTCAAAAGAGAATGGCAAAAATATACATAGGTAATATCTTTGACAAATTTCCAATGTTTTGTGATAAAAATATTTTGAAAATGTCTACATGATAAATCACTCTTCCAGAAAATACTAGTTGATAATAAGCATTTTTTAAAACCTTGTGCTTAAAATATTGTAGAATATCTGATATGTGTAAATACAGCCTTGGTGTGTTATGAGACATTCAGACCTGACATTCTAAAAAGCCCTAATTTTCATTACTTCATAGAGACTAATTCTGATTTGAGTTTGTAATTGATTTTTTTTTAAATACACATGAACTTAAATCTTTTCTTGAGTGGAGATCTTTGGTTTTCCCTGCAAAGTCTAGCTAAGGTAAAAAGAGTAATTTTAATTTAAAATATTTAGGAAGAAGGTGATAATATACTTGCTTTCAGAAATCATCTTTTCAACCAAAAGGTCAAATAAGTCTTGAGTAAATCTTATTTCATTTCATTTTATTTATAAAGACAATGTTATTCACATATATTTTTAATTGCTAAACCTAAATGGCAACATTTAGAAAGAATATTATGACTTTCAGTTTTATTCTGTCTGTGACTTTTTTAGGTGTTAAGGGAAGTTTAAGTATTGAATTTAATGAAGCAGCTATGGAAGCATGATGGAAGGAACTTATACACAAACAGCATGAGCCCCCTCTCACCAAGGCTAATCTAGCAACTCCTGAATTCCTGAACCATAAGAAGAGAGAGAAAAGCCCCAGATATGGTAATATCTCTGAAGAATCTAGCCAGGCACCTGGAAGCCCATTAATTATATCTTAACCCTTTCACTGTGGAGGGGACAAAGTTTTTATCTTATTAGGATATTCATCTACTCTGGATATGGGTTTGCCTTCCTGCCTACATTACTTAGTCCAGAATACTATGTAATTGTTTATAAAAAATCTAATTTATTGACATAGGATCCTGTGTAAAACCACTTTGGATCAAAGAATGAGTCTGAGGATGACAGCCTGCTGTTTGGTTTGGTTGCTGTTTTCCAGGAAACAGTATATACATTGGACCAAAACATATCTGTGGCATACTTGCCCAATAGCTAAAATAGATAGATCCCCAAACCAAGGAGTGGAAGTAGGATTAGCTTTCACTCTCAGTGACTTTGCAGAATTTGAGCTTTGTGCCTGTGCAACCCTAGACTCTCCTGCATTAGAGATCCTAGTCACAAGACGGTATGTTCCACTGAACATAAAAAATACTCCTCTTGCTTGGTCATTTTGAAGTCCCTATGTCAGTGAATAAGTAGGTAGAGAAAGGATTTACTACACTAATGGAGATAATCAACTCTACTTTTCATGAGAAGCTTTGGTTAGTGCTATATAAGGGGGATACAGATGAATAGGTTTAAAACTTGTAGGTTTTACTGGACATCCCTTCGAACTTTCATGACTAGTAACAGTAGTGCATGGACAATTGCTAATCTGATAGGTGAAGGGCACCAAGGACTCAGATACTCCAGGGATGAATGCCTGGACAGACAAACAACTTACATCAGCTGAAATGTTGGCCAAGAGGGAAGGAAATCTAGTGTGGGTAGATGAAAGGGATGATGAATATAAATTATGACCTCTGCTAGCTGCAAATGAGAACTATATAACTTGTTTTTTTAACTACTGTAAACAAATTTTATCATTAGAGGTTGCAAACAGTACCACCTAGAAGAGTCAAACACACAGTGGACTTAATATGGGACACAAGCAGAATCAAGTGATACAACTTATGATTCATGCTTGGATATATTATGCTAAATCTCCTTGACCCACCTGAATTTACCACAGCTATAGTGTACTATTCACTCACCTGGTCTGTGTGCCGTATCATTCATACACACACACACACACACACACGTATATACACACATACATATACATACATACATGCATATACACATATATACATATATAAATCATATATATATCTCATATAATATATAAAAATCAATTTCTTTGCTTTGATGACTCATGGCTTTCTCCTGAGCTGTAGAAGGCTGCTTAGTAGTGAGATTTCAAGGTAGTTAAAGCCCCCTGGGTCATTCCTGAACAAATAGGGAAAAGGAATTGGTATATAATTCAGCCAGCCTCTTTATCCTCTGGAATGAAGAGTCAATTCTGAGGTGCATTTTATGTAGTTTCTCATAGTTTCCCCCATGGGATTGAGCCCTAGTTTTCCGGAGGTAACCAATTAATTAACATACACTTTATTGGATTTTCTGCTTTCCATGTCTCACATTCTCTCTTTTATTTAAATTTTAAGAGCTGTTATAATATAAAGTATAAGAGAACTACAGGGAGATTGTCTAGGTTACTTTTATAGCCTCATTATGCTATAAGTGTTCACATGCAAATGTGCGGTTGAATGGCGTCTCATAAGACTATTTACTTAACACATTTCAGTCAATCTGATTTTGGTCCAAGTGGTTCATTGACTCAGTTCTATACAGAACTCAATTTCGCCACCCCAGGACACGTCTATATTTCAGTATATTCTCTCTATATAGACCATAATTTTTTTGTCCTGTAAATTTACCTTTAGATTTGGTTACTTTTATATAATTTAAATATCATCCCTTTCATTTCCAAATCATAGTGATGCTAAAAATGTAATAGATGTTCTGGCAAAATGAATTGACAGCAGGAAATATGGACAAGAAGGTATATCTGCCTAAGAGAATATTTCCATCTTAATTTGAAATGTTAAGTAATATTTAGACCATCAGAGAAGGCAGAATCCAGGGATATTAAATGGGTAGCTATCTTAGTTAGAGCTGGCAATTTTATTCCTTCTAGAACAGATAATATCAAATGTTCGATACTACTATTCTCTAGCATAGTTTATGGTCAGTGGTTTTCACACTCATTTATTTGAGAATTGTTCTTTAAAATGAGAATGTAAGAAATTTATGAGGTATTTCACAATTCCACTTGTATTAGGAGAGTAAAGACAATAAAATTATGTTTTTGAATATTCTTTTCTAAATACTACCTCAGGAGGAGTTCTGCAACAATATAATTTTGATTTTTCTTGTCAGTCTTGAGGCTAGATAATATTTTACTAATTCCAAGAAACTGTGTGTGTATATATATATATATTATTCTAAATTTTTTGAGTCTACAGGTTTCATTTTTCCTATTTAATAGGAAAAAAATTATTTTAATAATGACATTGAAAGAAAATATATAATAGTGTGTTATCCAGGAAATTAACCAAAGGGCAGAAAACATCTTTGAAAGAAATTTCTATTCAGCAAATATTTATTGAATGCTCACTAGGTGCCAGCCACTGAGGAGAGGTTTGTTGTAATGAGTCAACAAATGCAGTTTGAGTCTCAGCTTTAATATTTGCTGACAATGAAATCTGGGCTACTTATTATTAACTTCTCTGCTAGTATCTTTATCATTAGAAGGAGAATATGGATACTTTGTCTAATAAGCTTGATGTTAGGATTAGATGAAATAATATATGCAAAATGTCAAGCAGTGCCTAGGGCAGAGTGTTCAACAAATGTTAGTTATTCTTAAATTGTAGGGTATTAGGGATGAATAGGGGAGACCTCTAACATGGAGACAGACAATTTTACATGTAATGATAATACAGTAGAATAGGTGCTCTTATAAGACTTCTAGAAGAAGGTAATATTTAACTTAGGATCTGAGGAAAAAGAGAAAGTTGGCAGGGAAAATCAAAAGAATGATAGTATTGCAGAACAAAAGAAAAGACCAGAAGAATGAAAGAGCATGGTGATTTCAAGTAACTAAATTAACTTAAGTGTAGCTGAATAAGGTACTACGATTGAAGATGAAATAAGAGATAAGCACAGAGAGATAAGCAAGCTTAGGGCAGTAGCTCTCAAACCTTTTGGTCTCAGGACTTCTACTTACTCTTTTTTTTTTTTTTTTACATTTTTAATTTTTATTATGTTATGTTAATCACCATACATTACATCATTAGGTTTTTTTTTTTTTTAAGATTTTATTTATTTATTTGACAGAGAGAGATACAGCGAGAGAGGGAACACAAGCAGGGGGAGTGGGAGAGAGAGAAGCAGGCTTCCCTTGGAGCAGGGAACCCGATGCGGGGCTCGATCCCAAGACCCTGGGATCATGACCTGAGCTGAAGGCAGACGCTTAATGACTGAGCCACCCAGGTGCCCCCACATCATTAGTTTTTGTTGTAGTGTTCCATGATTCATTGTTTGTGTATAACACCCAGTGCTCCGTTCAGTACATGCCCTCTTTAATACCCATCACCAGGCTAACCCATCCCCCCCCCAGGCCCCTCCCCTCTAGAACCCTCAGTTTGTTTCTGTATCATATGATCTCACTGATATGAGGAATTCTTAATCTCAGGAAACAAACTGAGGGTTGCTGGAGTGGTGGGGGGTGGGAGGGATGGGGTGGCTGGGTGATAGACATTGGAGAGGGTATGTGCTATGGTGAGCGCTGTGAATTGTGTAAGACTGTTGAATCATAGACCTGTACCTCTGAAACAAATAATACATTATATGTTAAAAACAAGAAGAAGATAGTAGGAAGGGAAAAATGAAGGGGGGGGGAATCAGAGGGGGAGATGAACCATGAGAGACTATGGACTCTGAGGACTTCTACTTACTCTTAAAAATTACTAAGGAACTCAGAGAGCTTCGGTTTATGTAGGTTATGTCAGTCAATATTAATCACATTAGAAATTAAAACAAATTTTAAAGCATTTATTCATTAATTCATTTAAAATAGAAACAACAAGCACATTATTTGTGTTAACATCAATACTGTACTTTTATGATAAATCTATTTTCCAAAACAAAAGAAACCGTGAAAGGGTGGCATTGTTTTACATTTTACAAATCCCTTTGAAGTCTGTCTGAAGATAGCTGGATTTTTATATCTGCTCTGAATTCAAGCTTTTATGATATTCTTGTTGACATGTATGGAGCAAATACAGTCTCACACAGATCTGAGGTAGGAAAAGAGAAGAAATAATTGAATAACTTTTGCAGCTAACTGTGGATCATCTCCTTTTGATACTATGTCAAAAATCAACAAGGAGTAATTCCTTAAAAGTTAGTTACAGTGTGAGGTCTGATCCCCTATCAATCAAATTTTCATATACTGTAACAGTATAATGTGATATTAGGGTTCATTGGTCTATTTTACACTTTGAGTACATCTTTTTCTCATGTATAATTTTGCATCATCAGTCATTGGTCATTTGGAAAATGTTAGTTCACTGTGGGTTATCCCATGTGATCTCTTCAGAAAAATCTTTAGGTATTAGGAGGATAACATAATAAGTTCATGGTAGCAAATACAAATTTTAAATTTTCATTTGAAAGCCAAAATTTTATTACTGGCAATATATACTATTATGTTTTTTGAATAGGCTTGTTTCATCCATTTTTGAGAAAGTTTCTGTCAAATATTCAATTCTGAATAGTAACATTTTGTCTGTCAGTTGTTCTTTCAAGTAAGAATGGTGTGAGGTCAAGAAAGTGGTTAGTTCAGCTTGCAAATCGAACTGTTGCCAAGTGCTTCAAAAGTGTTTAATGCAAACTTCCCATTTCATCACACAGAGTATTAAGAAGATATGTCCACAGAGTGGAGCTATGACAACATTTTGAGTCTTCTTCATTAAGATTATTTTTAAGTGAAAGTAGGTTTAAAGGAAAAAAACAGAGAATGTATGATAACAAATAATTCAATGACTACCAGTAAGTTTGGTGTCACTGTCTTGACTTTGGCTTGGGTGTTAGCAGTATTATCCATCATTGTTTTTGTACCATCAGTATAAAAGAAATATATTTTAGTATTGATATGAAAATAGTTTTGATCTCACAGGCTCCTCTCAGGGACCCAGAGGTGTTGGACCACACTTGTTTAAGAATAATTAGGTTATCAAAACCCAAAAATATTAAAGAAAAGGAAACGGATATATTTTTAAATGGTATATAACTTATCTCTTAATTGTATTTGTTCATCACCTAAAGGTCTCCTTAAATGTTTAGACAGCCATTACGTGAAATAGGAATTAGATGTGTCCTCTGTTTGGTTGTTTGTTGTTGTTGTTGTTTTGTGGGTAGAATGTAAGCCACTAAACATAAATGGCAACCAGGTAGATAAAGGGGAAACATAAGCATGATGAAGCATCACTGGCTTTCTTGGATGGTGAGACTATTTGGTAACTGTTAAGTTTCTAGGAACTGAGCCAAAGCAGGAAAATCAATGCCACAGAGTAGGTTTAAGTTCTGGAGAGGTTGTTGGACAAAATGACTTTCAGATTCTCTTCAAGGGTTGAAATTCTATGGTTTTTTATTTAATTAGACTGCCTCAAATGTAAAACACTATGAAACACACAAAAATTGTAAGAAAAGCCATTGTCAAATTAATTATTCAGAGCTGTTTTGTTGTTGTTGTTTTAAATGCCAATTCCACAGATTCCCATAGACCAATTGCTTTTGGAAGGAAATTCTACTGGTATCTCATTTGGCTAAAGCATTTATCCAAACACAATCTGCTCAATTCTAAATAATGATAAAAGCTGCACATAGAATTGTGTTAAAACAGAAACAAGTTATTTGTAATTTTGCTTAGTGCCAGAGCTAATTAATTTTTATGAATTCTGTTTCATTTACCTAATTACCATGATCACTTTCCTTGTTTGTTGATTTCTTTTTCGTTTTTCAAGTGGACAATGGAAATTATACATTGATTCAAAAAGAGTTGTACATAAATTATTTTTTTAAAAAAGAGTTGTACATAAATTAAGGAGTAATGCATAATGAATAGGCTATAAGTTTCTTAATTGTTTTAATGAAACTTTATCTCAGGTTAGATTTATGTGATAACTAAACAAACATTTGATTCTATTTATTTGGAGAGAAAAAATGGCAATGATATTGGGTGATTATTGACTTCCTATATATCTCAGAAGGGTATACTGCTAATTTTTGATGTTGCATAGACATAGCAAATTGTACTTTAATGTAAAATAATAAATACATTTTGTTAACTAACAATGTGTAAAAAAGCAAAAATTTCTCTACCTCAGCCTCTCTCTGTCTGTTTCACACTCTCTCAGTCTTTTAAAGTAAAAGAAAAATTGTACACAGACCTGGTTAGCTATGAGATAAAAGATGCCCTCCAGTTCTATGAAATACATGGAGGTGAACCCATGAGCGATTTTAAAAACAAATGTAAAAAGAAATCCTTGAGCTTCTTTTATTCTTCATTCTCATTTGTCTCCTTGCTAATATTTAAGAACATTCCAATCACATCATTCCCCATCTGAAGTGGCTATTGTCTGTTTCCTTGTTCTTTCAATCTTTTCTCTCTTGCATGGTTGCTTCTTTCATCTTTAGCTGTTAAAAGATAATTCTAACCATTGTTTAAAGAACAAGCAATCTGAGGTGAAGCTCAAAAGCACTAAAGAGCACTACATTTATTGAATTGTACTTAAGATCAGTGCATTATGAATCTTCTGTTAGTGTTCTTTCACTATTTTATGGACACATTCCCCTGTTCTTTGTTACATCTATAATACACCAAGCCTGCATATAAGCAACATTCAGCTTCACCTTTAGGCTTGTTTCAGTTTTCTCATATGGGCTTTTAGTAATTCCCTCTAAATCAATATGTGTCCTTTCTATTAAAAACCAGCTCTTGCAAGCAAGAAACCATTTACTGTGGATCCTAAATCAACAGAATATAAGCTCAGAATTGTGGTAATTGTAATGCTTGAGACTTTGATATAAAGAAAAATAATTTAGCTACAATGTGAAATTTGTCTCCAACAGATGTTAATTCAAAATTACTTAAAATATTTGTTATAAGTTAAGCCTAACTGAGCAGCTTATAAGAGTAAGACTTAAATAGGTTACAATTCATTCTCAATATCATGATTATGATTTTTTTGGAGTTGTTTTTATAAGTCCCCAAACTGAACAAATTTGATACATTTTTTTTTCCTCACTGTAGTTCGTACATGTCAAAGCAAAAATTTCACTAAAGTTAAACAGGCATGGAAAACTTTATTCAGTCTATTGCAATAGGAAAAAGAAACTGAACTCAATTCTGCTGAAAAAAATAAAATGGCTGAAGAGTTTTTAAGAGTAGGAGTGGAGGGATCCTAAGTCATCTTGTTTGCTAATTGGCTTTACTCAAAGAAAAAACATATATATATTTTTTAAATTCCAGTATAGTTAACTACAGGGTCAAATTAGTTTCAGGTGTACAATACAGTGATTCAACGATTCTATATATTACTCAGTGCTCATCATGGTAAGTGTACTCTTAATCCTCTTCACCTCTTTCAATCAACCCCTACCCACCTTCCCTCTGGTAACTGTTGGTTCTCTGTAGTTAAGAGTCTGATTTTTTATTTTCCTCTTTTTTCCCCCTTTGTTTTGTTTCTTAAATTCCACATATGAATGAATCACATGGTATTTGTCTTTCTCTGACTTATTTTGCTTAGGATTACACTCTTTAGATCCATTTATGTTGTAAAAGATTTCAAAAGATGTTATTCTTTTTAACGGCCGAATAATATTCCATTGTGTGTGTGTGTGTGTGTGTATGTGTATATATATATACCACTTCTTCTTTATCCATTCATCTATTGATGGACATCTGGGCTGTTCCATAATTTAACTATTCTAAATAAAGCTGCAATAAACATAGGGGTACATATATCTTTTCAAACTAGTATTTTTGTATTCTTTGGGTAAATACCCAGCAGTGCAATTACTGGATCATATGATAGTTCTATTTTCAATTTTTTGAGGAACCTCCATACTGTTTTCCATAGTAGCTGTGCCAGTGTGCATTCCCCCCAACAAGGCATGAGGGTTCCCTTTCTCCATATCCTTGCCAAGAATTGTTGCTTCCTGTGTTGCTGATTTTAGCTATTCTGACAGGTGTGAGGTAATATCTCATTGTGGTTTTGATTTCCATTTCTCTGATGATGAGTGATGTTGACCATCTTTTCATGTGTCTATGTGTATGTCTCTTTGGAAAAATGTCTGTTTATGTCTTCTGCCCATTTTTTTAAAAGATTTTATTTATTTATTTGAGAGAGAGACAGAGATAGCGAGAGAGAGCATGAGCAGGGAGGAAAGGGAGAAGCAGACTCCCTGCTGAGCAGAGAGTTCACTGCGGGGCTCGATCCCAGGACTCTGGGATCACGACCTGAGCTGAAGGCAGATGCTTAACTGACTGAGCCACCGAGGCACCCCTTCTGCCCATTTTTAATTGGATTATTTGTGGGGTTTTTTTTTTTTAGTGTTGAATTGTATAGATTTTTTATATGTTTTAGATACTAACCCTTTATCTGATGTCATTTGCAAATATCTTCTCCCATTCAGAGGTTGTCTTTTAGTTTTATTGATAGTTTCCTTTCTGTGCAGAAGCTTTTTATTTTGATGTAGTCTGAATAGTTCATTTTTGTTTTTGTTTCCCTTGCCTCAGGAGACATATCTAGAAGAATGTTGCTGATGGAAAAAGCAAACTTTCTTGTATCTTCATGACAGTAGGTATTTTTCCAAGTTGGAAGACAGTGCCCTCAGAAGTTAGGCTCCTACCTTCTCACAGAAACTGGGAGATAGGGCCACTATTTTCTTCTAAGTTACATTTTAAAGATGGCTCTCAGATCCTTGAAGAAAAAAAAATGCCTGGGTTGTAAAACTGACAAGAAATTTGGGGAAGAGGGCACCAGGTTGGCTCAGTAGTTAACCGTCTGCCTTCGGCTTGGGTCATGATCCCAGGGTCCTGGGATCGAGCCCTGCATCAGGCTCCCTGTTCCGCAGGAAGCCTGCTTCTCCCTCTCCCACTCCCCCTGCTTGTGTTCCCTCTCTTGCTGTCTCTCTGTCAAAAAAAAATCTTAAAAAAAAAAGTTGGGGAAGATTTATAAACATTTCAAAGGAGCAAAGAAAGAGTTTACATTGAGAAGTGTTCTAAAGTAAATGCTCTAAGGAAAGGGAGATCAAGGGCCTAGAGACAGGAAGAAGCCTACCTAAAATTTGGTCAGGCTATGGGAAAGGGTAAGACTGTATTGATCACATGTACAATTTTTTTCTTTTGAGACCTGTTTCTGTTTCTCTTTCATTGCATTAGGTTATCCCAATTACTGAGAGGGAAGACAAAGTAGTTCCTATATTACAAAATTTGAAAAGGATGGTTATTGTTTTATAGACTTTTATTATAGAAATACCTATAAAAATGTTTCTTGGTTTTAGTTATTGAGAACCCACAATTTATAAGTTATCATTATGTTACATGAAGAAACAGAGTATATAGGATGTTCTCTAACTTGAATAGCCATAATCACATATTTTCATACTAGCTGGTGATTGTGATATTTCTAATATTTACAAGATCTGAGGTGATAATAGGTGGACAAGTAATTGAGCTTTATCTAAAATCTTGCCAAAGGCTCTGGGTTATCACATATACAACCTGCCCCATCACTTGATTTTAACAAATATTTCTCAAATAGACACATGCTTTATTCATCTCAACCTTGTCTACTCTGTGGAAGTCTTTAAGGATATCAAAAAGAAAAAATTAGAAATATAGATTGTTAGAGTTAAATGCAGTCTTAGATAATGTCAAGCTTTACCATATCATTTTACAGATGAGGAAGAGAACACAAAGGAAAAATGAGATGGTCCAAAGTCACAGGATTACCAGTAGGACTTTAGCCCTGTCACTAAGCCCTGTCACTAAGCTCTGTCACTATTGCTTCAAATGGCAGAAGGTACATATGGTTTAAATCTGTCTGAAGAATTGCTAAGCACTTTATTTAAAAATATTTCTTAGGTAGTTATGGACAAGAATACAAATAAAAATGGAAAAAAAAATTGGTACATACCCTAAAATAAATATACCACACATGGTTGAGACAGTTGCCAGTAATGATCACCTTTTAATTGTTAAAATTTTACTTTGACCATATTGTAATGAATATTACATTTTATCAGGTGTTTTTAAAATGTGATTTGCCCATGTGTCTTATAATTATTTATTGAGTGTGACCAAATGTGGGTATGAAGAAAACTCTAGTCTTATATGTTGAGGAAGAATAGTTTTTAGTACCATTTTAGAGGAACAAGTCACTTTGAGTGACCCCTTTTTATATAGGTCTTGGCTGCTCTTAATTTGAATTGAATGGATAATTAGCAGGCAGAATTACCTAGAGAAAACAAGCTATTTTCAGTTCTCCAGTGGGAATTAGCTAGTAGGGATTCAGCCTAATGTGCAGAACATCTCATTCAAATTATCGTTAACTTAGAAACGTCTTATGTATGGCCATGAAATGGTACAGTTTAAAGACATTTCTAAGGGTATGGATTAAATAGAGCATTTAATGATAAAACAAAAGAACAAAGTGGCATGATATGGATGTAAACATAAGCAACCTTTCTGCTATGAGCATGCTTTTGCTGCTTCTTATTGGTAACTCTGTCTTTCCATTTCTTTTTAAGTATCGTATAGAGATGTCAGTAATAAAACTGAAGCTGAACAGAAAATTGTTTTAACTGAGCCAAAGGCAGGGTGCATCTTCAAGTAAACTTCAAATGCAACCCAGGAAATTAATTCCAAGATGCCTCACACGTTGCCATTGATTTTGGTTTTAAAGCAAAGTGGTGTGGATGGGACGAGAATATTATTTTTCCATCATTACCATTTATGAAATGACAGGATCCTAGTTGCATACTTAGATAATAATGGGGAGAAAATATTCCAGGATTTTCGACACTGAAAAGAGGTGGTCAGGAGTGCAATGCCCATGTCAGGAGGTGACAACTATATTTTTTCCACCCTGTACATGTTCAAGGTGGTTTCTAGGTAAAACAAAAATAACAAGTTTTAGATGATTCCTTGAGGGTGATTGTTTTCCTAAAAGATCTACATTAAGTAAATTTAAAAATATTCTGTGACTTTTGATGCATATATTAGTTTAAAGTGAGTGTGATTATTTTCCTAAATGATCTGTGTTAAGTAAATTTAAAAATATTCCGTGACTCCTCATGCATATATTAGTTTAAAGGGAATAGTGAAGGTGATTATAATATCTACCTTTGAGGATATGTGTGAGGATTTAAATCTCAAATGTGCTGTGTATGTATATATACATATATTCACACATGCATGTCTTGGCTGTTCTTAATTTGAAATAGATAAGTAACAGGCAGAAAGGCAAAAATATCTAGAAAAAAATTATTTTCAATTATCCAGTGGGATTTAGATAGTGGAGATTCAGCCTACTGTGTTGGTTTTATATATATATATGTATATACATATATATACATGTATATATATGTACGTATATATAGTGCCTAATTCAGTGTCACAATGTCTGTGACATTAAATAAATGGTAGCTTCTTATTATTGCTTATGTCAATACTATAAAATCTATGAAAAATCCAAATACCATTCTTATTTGGCTTTGATATATAGTCCTTATTATATAAATATATAAATATACATTACATACTTATATGTATATATATACAAATATATAAATATATTTTCACTATAAAAGATTCAAAGATTCAAATATAAAGTACATTGTGGAAGTTCTTTTTTCTTCCTCTTCCCAGCCTGCTTTCATCCTTAGTGAATACCATTCTTAGGATTTTAGTGTATGTTTTTCTGCTGTGCATTTATACGCATTTACATGTAAATAAAGAACTTATATACCTTTTCATTTTTACCTACAAGAGATCATGGTATATAATTTTTGGGCAACTTTTGTATATCAATCACTAAATTTCGGTGGTATTTCCGTGACTGTGCATATAGGCATGCCCCATTTTTCTCAAGGTTCCAGAGCATCTCAAGGTGTGGATGCATCATATATTATATAATCATCCATCTCTTGATCAACAGTTTGGTCATTTGCAATATTTAACAATTATAAACAAATCTGCAGTTCACATTCTTTTAGAACCTTTGTGAACTTGTATTTCTGGGATTTATATTTCTAGATGTAGAATTTCCCATTCAAATGCACAGTTTTAAAATCTGTTAGGTACTGCAAAGGCATCTTTCCAGAAACTTTATGGATATATATTCTAACCATCAGTATGAGTATGCTCACTTCCCCCACATCCTTGCTCCTTATATGGCTATTACATATTTTTATCATGCTATGTACATAATAGAGAAAGGCCAGTATGATTCTTGACATGGTGGAAGATGAGATACCTACAGTGAGCTACTCCACAGTCTTCTGGACAGGCCAGGGCACTATAAAATGACCGGTGGCATTAAATTCTCTTAAACATTTTGTTGCAAACACTGCCTCAGAATCTCTTAGAACTTACGAAGCTTACAGAGATTTATAAACTTTTGAAATTTTCCCAAGAAAGCTGCACTTGAAGAAGTCAGTCCTAAAAGTTTATCATCTAGTATTTGTTTTCAGATTTATTATATACATTTCCCTTACGATTTTGTTTTTATTATGTTTGTCTTGATTCTCACGTAGAGAAAGAGGTTTATGCCTCTACTAAAACTACAAAGTACTAAGAATGTTACTACTTGCTTTCCTGTATTTTCTAGGTAATATATGAAATTTTGATTGAAGTAACTAATGTGATGAGAATGATCTGTTATCTATATAAAATAATCAGATGAAACATTTAAAAACAGATTAGTTGAATTCTAGTACAGTTAACATACAGTGTTACATCAGTTTCGGGTATACAATATAATGATTTAACAATTCCATTTTTACTCAGTGCTCATCAAGATAAGTATATTAAAAACTTGGATTTTCTTTCACATAGTTCCTAGAAAGTCTTTAGTGTTATATTATTGATGACCATTTTTCCCACACCTTTTTTTAAATCAATATGTTAATGGATGAATTCAAACAAATAGGAAGCAATTTCTTTTTTGTAATGTTATTTTCATTCAGGCAATATTTCTCTATATCTTTTAAGATACAGAAATATTGATGGTAAAATGGAAACAGTTTATATTTCCTTATCAAATATTTCATATAAAGTAGGACTGGGAAAAAAAAACGAGCAGTAAAATTAAATCAACATTTATTGAGCATCTACTATTTGCCTGATATGATGATCTAAAAATCCATTTTTCCCCATATTTATGTAGGGGTATTAGTTGACAAATTTATTTAATGTATTGTTACATAAATATAGACAGTGTGTATCTTTGTATTGTAAAATTTTCTAAAATGTAATAGAGAAATCAAGAATGTCTATTTCCTCGGCAGATGCATGTTTACTAATTGAAAATGAAATCTTCTTTATTGATTTTTTTAAATGATGAATTATGCCAAAGAGCTCAGGGAAGTCATATATATTTCAATTAGATTTTTAAAAAAATGCCTCAGTGGGCCAAGAAAGACAGATTTCTGCATTTTTATACATGCTTGGCTCACCCTAAATTACAGCAATGTTTCATTACCACCAAAATTCTCAAGATAAAAATTCCTAGCACAACTGCTTGCTAAGCAAAAGGAAAAACATAAATTGTATCTGTGCTGAGCAAATGGATTTGGAAACTGACTTTTATTTGGCTTCCAGCTCCCCTTGCAGAACAAAATTTCTGCTGATTCTGTTGAGGATCTGGCTAAGGTCAAGTTGATAATCTGATTGACAGTCAACTGATCTAAGGAAGGGTATACCAAAATAGATGTTCTCTGTTTTGTAAACAGCAGTGATTCCTTTAACCTTACCAGTTTTGATCTGGAAAAACTAACTGCCCACCATATTTCTTTTTTCTAAAAACAAAATTGTCGTTTCTCTGTTTAAAAGAGGCCTAACAATCCACCTATAATTATTTTATTACAATAAAATTACAGAAAGCTATTTAAAAGTCTTTTCACTTCGGAACGATCACTTAGGATAAAACATATGCCCATTTCAATCTGTCCAGGAAAGCTAATTTACATCATTGACATGTTCCTTGCATTCCCCTCAAAAACACACTTCCTATTTTTTTAACGTATGGGTTACCTAAAGTTTGCAAGAAGTCAAGTAACCCACATTTATTTTCATGCACTTCCATTCCTCATCATTTATTTTCTCACTTAGTAATTGCTAGTTCAAATAGATTTTTAATATGATTCTACTGCTGTCATCGGTAATATTTTTGTTTATTCAATATGCAAATTCCCAAGGCCTGCTGTAAGTTATATGTTTCTAGTGTTGCCAAAGAGAGGGAAGCAGAGCAGATGATACATGGCTCCTTTTATATACACTGGATGATCCATTTTTTTTGAATGATTATTGTTTTAGATCTCCTGTTTAAGTTTATTCTTATGCCCACCTATACTTTGCATTTTGACTTCATGGAGAAGGAGTTGGAAACTGAGGGTCAATGAAAATTTGACAGTCATGTAATAGCTTCTAGTGACAGGTATGTTTATTTTCTTTATATAAATAATTTCTATGAATATAAACTGGTTTCAACATGTAGGACTGAATACATGTTTACTTTCACTCTTTC
This sequence comes from Mirounga leonina, assembly GCF_011800145.1. Classification (NCBI taxonomy): domain Eukaryota; kingdom Metazoa; phylum Chordata; class Mammalia; order Carnivora; family Phocidae; genus Mirounga; species Mirounga leonina. The sequence continues at coordinate 19,263,808 of NW_023270314.1, read as the reverse complement.
CTTAGAGTCTACTAAAATGTAAACAAAGAGATTTTGGAAAGGCATAAAATGTCAAGGACAAATAGAACAGAAGTGACAAAGAAAGCAATGACGTTTTGAGACTAAAGCAGAAAAAGTAAATCACACACACACACAATTTAATCTCCCTTTCTTTTTCAATTTTTCTCCTTAGCACTTATTACTTGGCTCTGCCTAGTGCCTGAATCTCAGCCAGAACAGGCTCTACATAAACTGTTAGGACATAATTTCCCAGTAGAAAGTGGAGCATGTATTACCATGTCCTAGAATCTGAATCTTCCTCTTCCCCAATGATGATCCAGTTGGTAGAGGTTCAATTTGAATATTAGCTCGTGATATTATTTTCCAAATAGTCTATGAAGTTTGTAATGATGTTCCTATAATTCTATGTCTTCATAGATACTCATAATGGGAAGTTTGGAGGCTCTTTAGTTCACTGACATTTAACCAGGAAGACTGGAAATCTTTTTCTTCTTACACATTTTTGATTTTGTGCTTTAAACTTTCATACTAGATTATGTTTAGTAGGAAATGCTTCTTCCAACTTTTAAATAAAACAGTCTTGGCCAACAGAACTTGAGCAGAACTGATGTATGGAATTCTAGGCAGAACTCTTAAAAGGAAGTAATATTCTGGTCCCTTTCTATTCTCTGCATGCTGGGTGAAATACAGACAGGGTTTTGCAGTATCTCCAACTGAGTCAACCTATAAATGGTTGGGAAAACAAGGGGAAGGAACCTGAATCTATAATTATTTTGCAGACACACATTATGCTAGGAAAATAAAATGACTTATTTTAGCTGTGTTATTTTGGTTCTCTGTTATAATTTGTATGAAATGAATTGTGTCCTCCCAAAATTCATGTGTTGAAGCTCTAATCCCAAATGTGACTGTATTGGAGATAGGGCCTATAAGGAGGTAATAAAGATTAAGTGAGGTCATAAGGATGGAGTTGTAACCTGGTAAGAAGTGACCCTCATAAGAAGAGGAAGAGATACCAAATCCCTCTCTCTGTCTCTCTCTCTTTCTCTCTCCAGGGAAAATGACATGGGAGGACACAATGAGAAGCCAGCCATCTGCAAGCCAGGAAGAGAGGCCTTACTAGAAACCAGTCTTGATGTTGGACTTCCAGCCTTCAGAACTGTGAGAAAATACATTTCTACTTTTTAAACCACCCAGTCTGTGGTATTCTGTTATAGCAACATGAGATGACTAATACTAATCTAAACCTAAAGATTAAGTAATATGAAATTTGGTTCTAAAAAGTGGGGTGTGGCACACAATAAAACCTAAGCTATGTTGGATTGGATCTATAGTCAAGTTCTAGCAACAGGACACATATATTGCATAGTTGCAAAACTGATGTTCTCGTTCAGGGCATGGCAAAACATTTTATTAACACAGTGTGTTTATTGTTTGTAGCTCCCAGGATATAGTTGGAGTAACCCAAGAAGTTGGTATGTGTTCTCTGTCTCCTGCCATCTTCAGCAGGTGGAAATGGAAAGGAATATAGTTCTCTAAGGGAGGTTCTTTCTGATTTCAAACTTGAATTTGAATAAGATTCAGGTAATATATGACCTTGCTGCATTGAAAGATGCCTTTACTTTTGTTCCCAAAGTGGAAGCAGAAATAAGGGATAGCTTTGAAGAAACAGCTTTAGAGGATAAGCCAATGCTTCCAAACATTTCTGAAGTATCTTCAAGGAACCAGTGAGAAGTAGCCCAGAATTAAAGATGTGGTTGAAATTGTTGCCTTTCATCCAAGCCTGTTGTTTGAAGATGGTCTCAAGGGATCATACATTAAGTTGTGGGCATGGGAGTGAGGACTAGTCATAACAGAGGGACCAGAAAATAAAATAATGCAATTTTCAGGAATAAAATTTATGCCTAGATGAGATCATTGTCTGTGGCTACTTCTATAGGAAACTGACTGAAGACAAACAAAAGTGAAATACTATAAATTTTAAGGGTGTAACATTACCAAACAAAAGACAAGCCAGCTCAACCAACTGTATGGTTGTTCAAATTCTTAAGTCCTAACTCTGAGGTCCAAACCTGTACCTGAAGAAAGACCTCTATGCTCCAAAGAAGGGCATGACTCCCAGTGACCTCAGATGAGGTCCCACAAAGTATAAGAAAAGGAAGAATCACATAGAGGGACAGGTCAGGGGCTACTGGGTTAGGAAGTTCCTCTAACAGACTAGGACCAAGGGCTGTCAGATGGACTAAACAAGGAATTTTCTCTATTGTCAAGGCAGGGAATTCTGTCTGCAAGATTCAATAATTGCAAAAACCCCAACTGATTGCTATATGCACCTCCTTTACCTCCTTAGAACAATAGTGTTTGGTTGCAGTTTTTCTGTTCCTATTCCATAATTCTATCCTGGCTGTGAAGAGGAGATTAAACTGCTTTTTAATCTATAGGTTTAATTTATAGGTGGATGGACTCTAAAGAGCCACATATGGGCCTTTGAAAGGGTTGCGCATGGCCCTGGGACCCTTAATTTTGAGCTAAACACAATAACAGGATATAAATCTGTGTGGGAAATGGCATGCATGGACAGTTGGGTGCACTGTGGGAGAAATTGTTAATTGTCCTTCAATATCCATTCTCTATTTTGATTTGTAATAGAAAGATTCATCTTTAGCTAGACACATAGCTGAGTGGCTGACCAGAATAGAGCCAAATGTCCAGCAAACCCTTGCTGTGACCAAATTCTTACTTCTGGCTAACTTCTAGATTAACTTAAAGCAAAAGGGAGTTGTGTTTAGGGATAACATGGGCACACAGCACAGACCCCCCTGCCAGTCAGTATTTCATAACTGTACCCTTAATTTTATAATGATTTTAGAGAGATTTACAGGAAACTCATTTAACTTTATTAAGTGAATATTTTCTAATATTATTTGAAAATCAAACCTATTTTCTCTCTTTCCCCCCCCCCACATACTAACTATATATCTCTGGAGGAACTGGAACTGAGTAGAACACATAGTGGGAGATACCAGTCAAGAAATTTGAAGGTGGACATCTAACATTTAACTAAAGCTGCTTAACATGTTTCAGTTAGGTCTTTTCCCCTGAATTCTAAATTCTGAATTAGGTCTTTCCCCCTGAATTCTTGAATTCTTGTTGGAAAAGAACCAAATCAGGATACATTTTTCCATCAATTGTTCTCGATATCTTTTAATTTCCATTTGAGAATCCATTTTATTTCTGGGAACCTGTCTCCACAATTCCAGGGTTGGGATCTGAAACCTAGTCTAATAAATCTATTGTTCCTTTCTATCTTCTTGGCCACAGTGGTTGCATCATATGCATCATATGCATCAAAACTGATGTAGTCAAAGAGAATCTATGTATATTTGTTTGGAACACTGGAACACTATTTCTAGTTTCCTATTTATTTTTGGCTTTGGGGGATTTTGCTATAGTTTCTCATAATTTTTTAGTGTTTTATATTTTTGCTTCGCCCCCCCCTCCCCCAACAGGATATCTAGTCCACCACATTGTCAACATGATTTTTGTGTTTTTCTCTGTAACTACATTGGAGATTCAAAGGATTTTGGATGATCCCCAGGAAAAAGGTATCACCACAAGAGGCAATAACAGACAACAAGCTTTATTGGGTGGTTCTTGGACAGAGCTTCATGGTGAGGGGTAGTCATATACAGCATGAGACTCTCCAGAGGCTTACAGTGAGGAGGCCACCATCCAGAAGTGGAGCGGGGGGCAAGGGAATTCTCGGGGAGGAGGGCAATCAGAGAAAGGGATTATGTGTTTACATGATGTCACTTAGAAGTATGATAGGTAGGCTATGGATCAGGGAACTCTGAAGTGCCAAAGCAGCTTGGGATATTATAACCACAAGGCTCTGTCTTTAAAAGGCAAGCAGATATGGGATGATGTTTCATAGGATATGCAAAGCAAGCAAGCTCTAAATGGCCCCAAATCTGCTTATTTGGGCTATTTTAAAAATAATTGGATGTGTAAAAACTTGGTTTTGACACTGGTAGGCTTTGGAGCTAACATTTTAAACACTTTTTTTTTTTTTAAGATTTTATTTATTTGACAGAGAGAGCGAGAGAGGGAATCATTGTTATTTTATTTTATTTTATTTATTTTTTTAAAGAATTTATTTATTTGACAGAGAGAGAGATAGCTAGAGCAGGAACACAAGCAGGGGGATTGGGAGAGGGAGAAGCAGGCCTCCTGCAGAGCAGGGAACCCCATGAGGGGCTGGATCCCAGGACCCTGGGATCATGACCTGAGCCTAAGGCAAACGCTTAATGACTGAGTCATGCAGCTCCACGGTGCTAACATTTCTTAGCCTACAGTGAGGAAATAAACAACCTAGGGGACAACACCCAGCTGCCATCTTTGGTTCCCTTATGTGACAACAACCTGAATCCCAATTCCCTTGCTTTTATAAATACACAAAGAATCGCTCTTAATCAATTATAAAGATCACTAACTATAGGCAAAACAAAAACAAAAATAACTAGCTCTGTTCAGAAGGGACAAAGAGGAACAATATTCCTATTTAACTACATGTCTGAAATACTTCAAAGGTAGGTTAAAATTCATGAGAGTGTGTCCCCAATGAGTTGTTTCATTATTAGGAAGCATAAAGGCAACCCAGAGCATGAGAATACAGTGGCTGTGTTTTATGGATGTTTTAACACAAAATTCTTTGCACATATAGGTTTAATTTCTTATTTATACATTAATACTTGATAATGTGGAAATGATGTCACAATCAATAAATGGTCATTAAAATAATGACTATTTTTTTGATTCGCCAACCAGTGCTTGCTGCATTCTTCTATTTTCCCTATTTCTATTTAGTTAATTTAATTTGCAATAAATTATTCTAATATTCTTATTTTCTCTTAGCATCCACAATAAAGTTTTCACTGAGAATTATTCACAAAGAAATAAAAAACGTGATGAAAGTGATGATGGAACTAAACATCAATTCAGACCTATATTTACATGTAATTGTGAATATTTCCAAATTCTATCTTAATAATCTACTCTGATATGTTGGCTAGCACATCTTTCCTAATTATCTAGAAAGAAAATCTGTGCTCCAAGATCTTTTCAGAGTTTATAATTTTGAGCTCACTGCCACCAAATATTTATTAAAATTCTAGTTTGTTTATTCAATTAACAAACATTTAAGTTTCTACTCAATGGCTTTTCTAGATGCTAGGGTCCATATAGCTTATTTTCTTACTATTGGTGGATATACAATATAAACAAATGAAATAAACTTTCATATCTCTTTTGATGGAAGTCACAAAGGATGTCCACTAAAAGACTGATACTTAATTATAAGATTATACAGGACATCCTTTCTCCCACAACTTACATCACACCAACAGGGCTCCGTTGTAATAACAGTGCATTATACTGATGAATCTGGCTTCAGGCCACAATCCTGTGTGATATTTTTTCAGGCCTGACCATAGGCAAATACAAAGTCTTTATCTAGCGGGCCTCCTCATCCAGGAAAGCTGCCCTCCCCAAAACAGACTGTATTTACCTCCCTTGGATGGCCATGCTTTTATGTATATCTGTATTCCCGCATCAGTTTTAGAGGCCTCTTTCATGGGGATCCTTGGCCAAGCCTTTCTTAGGCATGTCTGTCTAGACCTCCTTATGAGAGGATAGAACTTCCATTCTGACTCAGTAGTTGGGACTTTCCCACTACTATCCACTCCTTCGGTCCCTCCCCCCAGCCAACATACCCTTTGATACCAATCTCCTGATCCTCAGTCCATAAAACAGCAGGAGACTTTTGTTCAGGCCATTTTTTCCTTCCGAATTTGATACAGCTGACCCTTACCTAGCACCATCTATGGGGGGAAAAATGGAACATTCGGGGAGCTGGCACTCTCTCCTACTTAACCTGTTTTTTATGCTATAACAGTCAGTGATAAAAGCTTGACTTTGTTATGGCTTATTGTCTTAATTGTCTACTGTGACACCTAGCACAACAGCTCAGCTTCCAGCTCAGCTCTTATATACAACTAAAAGAGCTGCAAGGCACAGATGCTGAGAAAGAGTTCTTAGGGAAGCTCAAAGACAACAGAAAATGTAACAAGGACACTAGAAGAATTTGAACTTTTGGCCAAGAGTTACAGCAAACATTAAACACAGCCCAATTACTAGCCAGATAAAACTTCACACCAAAGGCCTATTTATCTCAGTTTCTACTACCTGACATATTATGTCTGGTTTTCAACAAAAAATTATAAGGTATTCTAGAAGGCAAGAAAAAATACAGTTTGGGGCGCCTGGGTGGCTCAGTTGGTTAAGCGACTGCCTTCAGCTCAGGTCATGATCCTGTAGTCCCTGGATCGAGTCCCGCATTGGGCTTCCTGCTCAGCGGGGAGCCTGCATCTCCCTCTGACCCTCCCCCCTCTCATGTGCTCTCTCTCATTCTCTCTCTCTCAAATAAATAAATAAAATCTTTAAAAAAAAAAAAGAAAAAATACAGTTTGAAGAGACAAAATATCAGAAATAGATTTAGATATGACACAGATGTTGGAATTATCAGAGCATTTAAAATAACAATGGGGGTGCCTGGGTGGCTCAGTCATTAAGCGTCTGCCTTCGGTTCAGGTCATGATCCCAGGGTCCTGGGATCGAGCCCCGCATCGGGCTCCCTGCCCCGCGGGAAGCCTCCTTCTCCCTCTTCCACTCCCCCTGCTTGTGTTCCTGCTCTCGCTGTCTCTCTCTTTGTCAAATAAATAAATAAAATCTTTAAAAAAAACAAAATAAAATAACAATGATTATGGCAAGGGTTCTAACAGATAAAGTAGACAAAGAACAAGGCAAGGTGTAATGTAAGCAGAGATATGGAAACTCTAAGAATGAATCAAAAGCAAATACTAGAAGTCAAAAACACTGTAAAAGAAATTAGAGAATGCCTTTGGGGTTATCAATAGCCCTGGCATGACTGAGAAAATATCTTTAAACTTGAAGAAATGTTAATAGAAACTTCTCAAACTAAAATGCAAAGAAAAAGAAGAATAAACAAAGTCAAGACAAGAACTTCAAATAATTATGGGACCATTTCAAAAGGTATAGCATAAACATAACTGGAACACCAGAAGGAGAAAATAGAACAAAGCAGAAGCAATATCTAAATAATGACGAAGAAGTTTTGAAAATTAATTACACCAAACCACAGATTCAGGAAGTTTAGGAATATAACACTGTTTTGATGTATCTAGTTTGCCTGATTTATACTGACTTAGTCATTATTTGCTTCCCTTTTTTTTTCTTTAATTTTAGAGTTTATTTACCTGTTCTTATTTTAAATATGCAGATGGTTTAATCTTCTTATATTTATATTCTTAACCTCTTAGAGCTTCTTTTCCTCAATACTTAATCCTATTGTTAATGCTTATAATCTTTACCTCTTGCATTGTATCCTTTTGTCATAATCTTTCTTCACTCTTATTTTAATATTTTTGATGTCATTGATTTCATACATTTGTTCTGCTATATTTTTTTAAATTTTTTTTAAAGATTTTATTCATTTATTTGACAGAGAGAGAGACAGTGAGAGAGGGAACACAAGCAGGGGGAGTGGGAGAGGAAGAAGCAGGCTTCCTGCTGAGCAGGGAGCCCGATGCAGGGCTCAATCCCAGGACCCTGGGATCATGACCTGAGCGGAATGCAGATGCTTAATGACTGAGCCACCCGAGCACCCCTGTTCTGCTATATTTAAATTGGTGTAAAAATCTTTAAACTGTGCTTGAATTCCTGATTTGTATTATTTTAATGTAATCACTTTTATTATCTATTTATTTTTTAAAGATTTCATTTATTTATTTGAGAGAGAGAGAGAAAGTGAGTGGGAGAGACAGAGAGAGAGAATCTGGAGACTGCACTGAGTGCAGAGCCCCACATGGGGCTGCAAGTTCATGACCTGAGCCAAATAAGAGTCAGAATTTCAGTCTACTGAGCTGAGCAACCCTTATTGTAATCACTTTTAATTGTTTACTCTTAATTTATTCTAAATTTCTTGGCCTCTTCATCTTTTATTATTTTAAAATTCTTTTTGTAAGGACATTCTTAGTAAAAAAAAAAAAAATCTTCAATCACCATAAACAGGATATAATCAAAAGCCTTTAGCATTTATTCATTTAGTCTTTCATTAATTCAACAAATATTTATTGATAATGCACTAACTACTCAGTGATTTGCCTTTTTCATATATTGGGGAGACACGTGAAAAATATAGAATTCACTCTTCATATAAGGTTTATTATGTTCTAACGTATATTTGTGTGAGTATGGTGAGGGAGCTTGTGGTCTCAGAAATAAAAAAAAAAAGCAAATAAGTAAAATAACCATGATGTGGTCTCATAGTGAGTATTTCTAAGAAGGAAATAAAATAATTTGATAGAGTGTCAGGATTTGGGAGTGCTTTACGTTGAGTGGCCAGGGGTAACCTCTCTTACAGAATGATAAGACCTGAATGAGAACAATGAGACAAAAACTGAGAAATATATATTCTAGGTAGAGACAACTGTGAAAAGGCCCTAAGGTTGAAAACATCCTCATGTTCTCAAGCAACAGAAGGCAGGCAAGGAAATTAATAAATGCTGAATGAGAGACAGGCAAGAGATTAGACAAATGTGGTCACATGCCTGATCCTGAAAGCTTTATCAGACATCATACTAAGTTTGAGTTTTCTTATAAATGTAATGACAAACTTTTCAAAGATCCGATTAACTCTAAAAAGACAATCTCTCTGCCTGCCATGCAGAAAATGAATTAGATGCAAGAATGGGCAAAGGAAATGTATTCAGTACTTCAAGTTTAATGCTGTGGTGATTTGTACTAGGGAAAAAGCAATAGAAAAGTGAGACATGGACAGGTTCAAGATATATCTTTTTTAGTAAAAGTTACAGGATTTGCTGATGGGCAAGCTGTGAGAGGAAAGATGAAATAAAAAATAATGAGTGGACTTGGGGTTTGTAAATGGGTAGAATAATTGTACCATTTCCTGAGCTAGGGAAGACCATATGTGAAGGCAGGAGTTATAAAATTCTATTTTGAATATTTTAAGTGTGGGATGCTTATATATACCCAATTCAAACCTAAAGTAGGCTTTTGGAAATATGTGTCTGGGGCTCAGAGGAGATATCTGAGCAATAGAAGGTAAATACTCTATTTTAGATTCATCAGCACTGTTAGCTGCTGTGATGCTGTGTAAAATAGGGACACAAAAATGATCAGATTCGGTCTCAGGGATATCATCATTGGCCTTCAGAAAGTTCAATGAATGGATGGTGGCTGAGGGTGGTTTGTAGTGAGTGAAGGATTAAAAGTTGACTTGAGGAAGTTAAGACAGTAAGGATGGAGTTGTATTGATGAGAAGTATAGGATTGGAGTCAGAAGAATGGAGATAAGGGAGATACTAAATTGTATTAGTCTTCTGAAGGATTTAACAAGTAGAGGGAGAGAAATAAATGATGCAGAAGAGAGCATAGAACTGGTGAAACAAAATATTTGAGAAAGTGAGGGGGACTGGGTACTAGAGCAAAAATGAAGGGGTTGACGTTGAAAGAAGCAAGAATATTCCTCTCATTTTGATAGAAATAAGCAAAAACAAAAGTACATGATGAAGATAGACTTGTTCTTTGATAACAAGAAATTAAGATAGCTTCTTATGGTTTACTCTTATTTTTTTATTAACATATCTGTATTGTGACCAATTAATATTCATAGGAGAAAGAGGGAGTGATAGAATTTAAAACATAGAGAAGGAAAAGTTGTAGGATTTACAGGGATGATTGAGTGTCTATTTGAAGCTTGTGAGCATAAATTTAAATTATCACTAACCATGTTTATGTGATCTTTTTCAGTAGTGTTCAGATGCTAATGTGAGGTATAAAGAACTCTGATTTTTTTCATATAAAGTTTTTTTTTTTCTCCCAGGTAACCACAGTGAAGAACAAAATAGGGTAAGGGAATTGAAGGAGTTTGCAACAGATGTGGTAGCAAGCATAGTATCTGGATGTCAGGCACAACAGTTCATCACAATGATCTTTTTTTTTTTTTTTTAAAGATTTTATTTATTTATTTATTTGACAGAGAGAGACACAGCGAGAGAGGGAACACAAGCAGGGGGAGTGGGAGAGGGCGAAGCAGGCTTCCCACAGAGCAGGGAGCCCGATGCAGGGCTCGATCCCAGGACCCTGGGATCATGACCTGAGCCGAAGGCAGACACTTAACGACTGAGCCACCCAGGTGCCCCCACAATGATCTTTAATGCACTTCCAATGTTACCTCCCATGCTTTAGACACCAAAAATGTATCATTCTCAGTGATTTAGTGTACTGGAAAATTTTCTACAAAGCATTAATTTCTCTGTGTATCTACTTAATGATATACTAGAAGTATGAGGTTCATATAATCTGTCATCATCTTTTTACAAAACTGCTGTGTAAATATATGTGCATTGTTTATATACATAAATATATATTAGATCTGAAGCATTTAGTATGAGGCCTCCATTATGGGCTTGGTTGATTACTTGGGGGTAATGGAGAACAGAGGTCAACAGTTTAGCTTACTAAGAGAAAAATCTGGATTGAGAAATAGCTGGGTCCTACTGAATCTGTGTCATCATAGTCAAATTTAATCTCTCCAAGTATGAATTTCCTTACATATATAATTATCTATATTTTAATTATTTATAAGAAAGATTACATGAAATATGCTATAGCCTGAAACCTGACTGAGGGTAAGTTCAATGCACATAAGTTATTATTTTTACAAAGACAGAAAAGTCTTAGAACACGTATCCTGATTGCCCATGTTCAGTTTGCTGTAATTTGATCTAAGTAGATTCATCTGATAGAATATTTGAAAGCTACATTTAGTACAAATATTAGAAAAAAATTCCTTGCCAAGGTAAGGAGTTTAAATTATATTCTGAGGCAATGGGTAATAATTGAGGATTTCTGAACTTAAGTGGTCGGAAAATGATATTAAGAATAGGCAGTTGTCATCAGGAAGGAGGCTATATTGCAAGGAATGAAGTTTAAGATGGCAGACCTGTTAAGAAGCTCTAGCTCATAGTGGGACAGAAGAATCATTCTCACCCTAGTGACATGTACAGTCACTTGATAAAATATAATATTAAGACAGTATAAGTAAAATTCAAAGGGAAGACAGGAATTTAGAGGCATAATGTGGTTATATGGAGAGCTTTCCTATCTGAAGTGAGGGGCTTCAAGGAGAGTACACGATCCTTAGAAAGGAATCTAAAAATTGCCTCTCAACTCAAGCGTTTTGAAGGAAAGCTTGTGTATTTCATGGTCTATGTAAAGGGAAAAAAAAGAGTTACTTATGAGAAACTGAATCCTTAACTTGGAATTACACGTGGAAAAGGCATTCCAATACATTTTTTGTGTAATGTGAAAAGCTCTAGACTGAAAAATTAAGTGAAAGATTGGTCCAGGGACAGTAAAATCCCAACACCCTGACATAAGCAAATACACAGCTGCTTTATTAAGACACATAATCAACACAGGAAAAATTAGACTCCTGCAAATAAAATAATATTAACAATAATATCACCAAGAACAGTGATAGTAATCATGGAAAATAATAATAATAATAATAATAATAATAATAATAATAATAATAAAATCTAAGCACTATGAGTTATGTGTTTCTGTGATGCATTTTCAACAGTTATAAGAAAAGATAGCAATAATATTTTCTTAAAACTGGAAATAATGCAATGACCTTAGACTCTTTATAACATAAATTTCATTTAAAGAAAAGAACACAGTTTAACACATTAAACAAATTAAAAAGAAATGAAAAGGAAACCGAAAAAAAAATGTTAAAGGATGTTTTAAAGGATTGAATGGCCAATCAGGCAGTAGGAAATGGGTGACCAGAATTCAAGGGAGAGTTAATGATGATAAATAAAGTTTTAACAGCAAACACATCCTTCCAATATTGAAAATACAGCATTTGTAAACAAATAAGCAAACACATGCACCACAGCGGAGGATAGCTCTGTAGAAAATACCTATTGGGAGGCCAAAGATGGTGGACAGCAGTGTTCAATTCAAAAAGAAGAATATCAAAGACAATGTTTAATTGAATTGTTAGAGTTTGAAAACGTGTGGTGTTTCAAATGAGGAACTAGGCATTGTTCAGATGTTCATTCACAATATGTTCTGTCTCTCTGTTCCTCCTCCCCCTCTCCCTCCCCCCCCAAATTAAGTCACATCAAATAATGTGATTGATAGTGGGCAAATGAAACTTATGTCTTTTGATCTGAAATTCTGCTGCCAACCAAATTGGACTTAACACTTTCCATTTCTTTATTTTTAGAGTGCTATTATTAGAACAATTTGACAGGGAAATATATGTGAAATTGAGAAAGACTTGAGAGATGCTGTATGCCAGGGTGAATATATTATGTGGTACGTTTGATTTTAATAGTACATTTAAAATAATATGATAGGAAGATCTGATTTTGCCAGAAAGCATGAACTGAATAATTTATTTTATAATATAAATTTACCCATTGAATCAATGTGTAGTATTTAGCCACCTTTTCTATATTTAGTTTTCATTCATGTCATAAATTTTAATGGATTCTTTAAAGCAGATAGGTTATAAATTGTGAATTCATATAAATGATACTGCACAGTTACATGTGACAAATTCATGAGCAGAAATACGTAGTGAAAATATTTTTTAAGGGATATTTGTACATTTATCGATTTCTCCTAAAATTTACATGTGAAATTGTTAATAGTTCAACTCTTAATAATAGAGTATTTAAAAATAAATAATCTAGTTTTACTATTTAAAACTCACTATAGGTGTGCAAACTATAAACTCATGTTGTAAATATAAATTATACATCAAAGGATTTCTAAATATATATGTTGCACATTTTGCGTCTGAATTCACAAATTCCAAGGTAATATCAACTCCCTGTAGTGTAAGCAAGCATTTATGTATTCTTTCAAATAATTCAAGTCATGCTCATTTTGACATGAATTATTTTTAAATTTGCAATTCAAGAAAATCATAATTAAAATCCTACAGTAAACATGTAATATCAACCATTAAAAATACATTATTTTAAGAATATATGGAAAATGCTTTCATCCTTCATAGTCTTCCTATAGAGTTCATAGATTATTTTGGATGGCTTATACCTCTTCCTTTTAAAATTGTGGAGTAGAATTAATATGAAAGAGGCTTGAAGTTTTAGATAAATGCCTTATAAATCCATAGTGTGATGTGGCTGCTATATGGCAAATATAAACTTAAGTTTTTCTGGTGGATATATGATATCTAGATTGAGTCCCACATAGATTTGTTCTATTTTTCTTAAGTCTGACCATAACTGCAATCTTCAGTTCTATGCCCCACACCTTGACGGATATTGATCGACTTTAATGCATTCAGAGAACAAAAAGGGCGATAAAAATGAAAAGCAATTAAATGAACAGGGGACATTTACTATAAAGACAAGAAGACTGCCAGCAATATGGTACTTACTTATCTCTAAAATTTGAAGGCCTATTATACAGAAGAGAGGGTAGATTTATGTTCTGTGACTCTCAGTGGTAGAACTACAAATAATGTGGTGGCGCCAGGGAAGAACTATTTTAGCTCAGCACATGGTGATATTACCTCTGTTTTGTAATGTTGCAGTTGGCAAAAGAAAAGGTGCTTTTATGTGGGTTTCCCTGAGTTACCTTAAATTTCATTAGACATTGGTTTCTTCATTTACAATGAAATCTATTGTCTTACCCTTCTCCATAAACTTTGAAAAACTCTGAAATAAACCCCCTTCAAAATCTGATTTGAACTTATAATTTCTAGATATTTCCTCAACTGCTGCAAAATCTTCTACCCCAGCCTTGTTTTGTATCATTTCTAAATTTGCATTTCTGTTTGTCCTCTAACCCTTTGGCTAGAAGGACTTGACCTACTTACATTCTGACAGTCCTTAAACTTCAGCCTGAACCTTATTCCATCCTAACACTTTCCTGGGACTTTGGTGCTCTCTCCCTATCATGAAATTTTATTGTGCTAATGTCCTACATATTCTCCTCATAATATATATCTCATATCTTGAAATTTATTTAGATATTTTGTAACTTTTCACAATATTTAACACCCATTTTACCAAATAAATATATTAAATTACTATATAGACAGATTCGTTTTCACATATTTAAGGTTTCTCCTTAATTAGATTAAGAGAATTAGATTATTAATTATGCCCCAAAGTGCTCAAAGTTTTGCCTTGCTTACACTTTCAAATATGTGCAGGTGCCCTCATGTCAATATTAATTTAAATATACTTAAATTTGTGTGGTTTTATCTCAAGCTTTCTCATCCTTAACATTGTCCCTCCTATAGTTGTTAAAGAAAGTGAAGGTTTTGTTTTACTACTCAGTGCTAAATGTTATATTGTGTGAATCATTTCTGTTATGCATTGTAGTTTTGGAGGTTTAAGTGAACTGTGTTTTATTTTGCACTGAGAATACGTAGTTTGAGAAACACACTGTACAGTAGTAGAAAATGCATGGAGTTCTCAGTCAAATCTGGGTCTTGTTTTTGCCACTTCCTAGGTGTTTGACTATGAGGAAATTAATCTCCCTGTGCTTCTTTCACATCATATAGAATGAGGGTGATAATTCCAACCAATGTAAGCCCCCTGTGAGATATTTGTCTACTGTTGTAGCCCAATATCCACAGTTATGCCTGGTACAGAATAAATACTCTATATATTTGTTGAATGAACATCTCCTCCAAGAAAAGGATTTGTCAGGATGAAAAATATTCATGTTTGTGAATGTGTTCTGATGAGGGGTTCTTTAGTTCTATGCAAAATCTTATGTAAGCTCCTTAAGGAATGTGTGTATCATTTACCAACTAGTCCCTAGTGTCTGACACATGGAAGGTGAACTGTTGACTCCTACCTTGTCTGTAGGTAGAGGGAGAGGCTGATAATTGGAATTCCCATACTTGCACGTGCCATTGTGCTTATATGTCATCATTTGCCTGTAATTTTTTTCTTATCAAGTATGATATGATTGATATAGTTTAGGAAACTAATTTGTATTGGGGTATCAACGTCAGGTGTCACTAAAATACAACACTGATGGGTAAAGCCATGTGTGAGTGTGTGATTTTTTTAGAGACATACTAAAATATTTAAATATGCAGGGGAAAGGAAAATTAACACCTCCTTGTCCTGTGACAAAATCCAGGTTATTTATTGCCATTCTGATTTGATAAATGTGCCACATTCCCATTATGTGAACAAAGATGAATATAAAACATTCACATTCTATTTGTTTTCTTAGGAAAACTAAGTTAGCCCCATGTAACAAATGTATTATTAGCCCCTCCACAAATATAATAAATAAGATTTAGAGTGGGTAAGATCACATAGTTAAAAGGAAACCAAACTGTGAAGACAACAATTTAGGCCATTAATTTCCAGACAGTGTCAAGCCACAACTGTAGTACTCTCAGTACCATTTGTTTGAAGGCTGTTGTGCATACTTAGGAAGCCAGGACTCATCTATTTTCTCCATCATTGTGTCCTCATTACATGTATTTTTTGAATAAGTGAATAAGTAAATGAATGCTGTATTAGAAATTCAAATAAGTTGCCAGGGAAGACCAAAATTAAAGATTTCTTTTGGATGGGAGAATCAGAGGGAGTTTTTGGAAGATAAAGAATTCTGCTGGTATTCGGATTATGAGTGGGAATATTGTTACCTGTGGAGATGGGATTGTGAGAAAAAGTGTTCTCTGCAGAGGACAGAGTGCACTAGTGGATACGGAAGTAAAGAAAGGAAGCATGCTCAACAACTTGAGGTTTGATGATGGTAGAAGGGGAAGAATAGAATGGACAGTACTTAACTAGAGTATATCCAAATGCCTTGAAACACCAGACTTTGGAGTTTGAATTTAAGTTTTATGTGATAAGATCTGTACTTTAAAATTGTGATTCTCATAACCCTATGTGGGGGGCACTGGTGTTAGAAAAGACTCAACCTAAAGTTTGTTAGAATAACATTAAATAATAGCTCAGGAGGGAAGTAAGTTTTGTGTGAAATGCACTGGTGGGTGTGGTGGTGCCAAGGCCGGCAGTGGGGTGGGGGGCCAGCACCAGTTCTGGAAGGGCACAAAGGCATTGGCTCAGGGCAGCTCTGGCACCAGGGGTTTGCACTGGAAGACTGCAGGAGTCCTCAGTGAGGAACTACCATGGGGATCTGAGGCTGCAGCAGGGGTAAAAGCTGCTGGGGTCCTCCTGCTCTAAACATTTCCCTTATGGAGGAACTCATAGCCAAGAGGATTAGTGCTAGGCTGTGTTGGTCTGGGGAATGAGGTGACACAGGTAGAATGCCTCCTACTCTTTCCTATGCTGCCATCCACAGTCCTCGTGCTTCACTGGTTGTTGCATCTTGTCAACTGCACTCTAAGCTCTCCCAGAGCTACTTTCATCTGTGGATAGTTGTTAAATCATTGGTTTTGTTGAAGACAGGTAGAGACAAGGGCTGGGACCTCCTATTCCACCACCTTGCTAACATCATTCTCTCTTAAATTCTTCTTGACATAGTTTTGAGACCCAGCTATAGACTGATCAATTCCCCTTCTTGAGCTACTGACTAAATCTACCTCAATCACTTGCCTTATCAGGATCTCATACTCTGTGCCACAATGCACAATTGCTCTGATCCAGCAGTCTACAATGCTGGATTCAAGTTAGACAACTAGGGAAGCCACTGTGCCCCTGAACCTGATAATTTATTCTAAGTAGCCAATCTACAGGGAGTCTGTGAAACCCAGCTAACCTGACCCTTCTTGCCATTCATAAACTTCCCCCTACAGATCCAGCTTGTTGCTACTCTGCACCTAGGTGGAACTCCCTATGTGGCCCCAACTGACATCCTTCTCTCATTTAGAGCTGTAAGTAGCAAAAACTGCCTTTTCATCCACCTGAGTGTCATTGTGATGTGTTCTGCTATCAGAAGACTCTTTAAATCTTATAAAACATATCCTGAGACAGATTTCAGATTATCTGGTAACTGAATAGAAGGGTAGAGTGAGATATTTTGGTAGAGTAGAGGACATAATTATTCAATGGATTATCAAGGGAGAAATGGAGTAAAAAGAAATCCAAGGACACATTTGACAAAGTACAGCATCCTTTCTTGATTAAAACTCTTCAAAGTGTAGGGATAGAGGGAACATATCTCAATATCTTAAAAGCCATATATGAAAAGGCCACAGTAAATATCATTCTCAATGGGGAAAAACTATTGAGAGCATTTCCCCTAAGGTCAGGAACACGGCAGGGATGTCTACTATCACCACTGTTGTTCAACATAGTACTAGAAGTCCTGGCCTCAGCGTTCAGACACAAAAAGAAATAAAAGGCATCTGAATTGGCAAAGAAGAAGTGAAACTCTCACTCTTTTCAGATGGCATAATACTCTATGTGGAAAACCCAAAGCACTCCACCCCAAAATTGCTAGAACTCATACAGGAATTCAGCAATGTAACAGGAAGACATGAATAGACATATCTGCAAAGAAGCATCCAAATGACCAACAGACACATGAAAAAGTGCTCAACATCACTTGGCATCAAGGAAATACAATCAAAACTACAATGAAATACCACCTTACACCAGTCAGAATGGCTAAAATTAACAAGTCAGGAAACGACAGATATTGATAAGGATGCAGAAAAAGGGGAACCCTCTTACACTGTTGGTGGGAATGCAAGCTGGTGCAGCTACTCTAGAAAACAGTATGGAGGTTCCTCAAAAAGTTGAAAATAGAGCTACCATATGACCCAGCAATTGCACTACTAGGTATTTACCCCAAAGATACAAATGTAGTGATCCAAAGGGGCACCTGCACCCCAATGTTTATAGCAGCAATGTCCACAATAGCCAAACTATGGAAAGAGCCCAGATGTCCATCGACAGATGAATGGATAAAGAACATGTGGTATATATATATATATATACACAATGGAGTATTATGCCGCCATCAAAAAAATGAAATCTTGCCATTGTCAAGGACGTGGATGGAACTAGAGGGTATTATGCTAATCGAAATAAGTCAATCAGAAAAAGACAATTATATGGTCTCACTGATACATGGAATTTAAGAAACAAAACAGAGGATCATAGGAAAGAGAAGAAAAAATAAAACAAGATGAAACTAGAGAGGGAGACAAACCATAAGAGACTCTTAATCATAGGAAACAAACTGAGGGTTGCTGGAGGGGAGGGAGGTGGGGGGGATGGGGTCACTGGGTGATAGACATTAAGAAAGGCATGTGATGTAATTAGCACTGGGTATTATGTAAGACTGATAAATCACTGACCTCTACCTCTGAAACCAATAATACATTATATGTAAATTAATTGAATTTAAATTAAAAAAAAAGAAATATAAGGACAGAAGGTTGAGAACTACCTAACTTTAATGAATTTAAGGAATGTACTGAAGAGGA
Organism: Mirounga leonina; assembly: GCF_011800145.1. NCBI lineage: Eukaryota > Metazoa > Chordata > Mammalia > Carnivora > Phocidae > Mirounga > Mirounga leonina. The sequence goes on along the minus strand of NW_023270314.1, from coordinate 19,245,229 downwards.
AAATATACAAAGCCAGAGTAGGTGATCTAAAATAAAGCAGAAAATCTGGGAGAGTGAAGGGTCTAAGCCAAAGATTGATTGATTGATTGATTGATTGATTTTAAGCCAAGGATTTATTATGTCTGTATCCATAAAGATTTCAAGAATCACTGTAATTATTAAAAGAAATAGAAATGAATGAGTAACAGGGATGAATGCTATAGCAAGAAAAAACATAAATGGGACTTAAAAGAGCTTAATGGCTATTTAATTTACAAATTAGTCCCCACGGCAAATTCTTCAAGTAGTTATGGTTTCCTCTGTTGTTTTCCCATAGCTCTCGGTGCATATTCCTTTATTACAGCACCTACATGCCGTATTATAATTTGTCTGTTTCATACATTAAAATGTAAGCTCTCTGAGAATATAAATCATGGACTTATTTGGCTCTTTTTTTTTTTTTTAACATCACATATAGTCACTGAGATAGAGCTATCACTCATTGTCAAAGGACAAATGTTTTTTCTACTCTGATGGTTAACATTTCGGTGCTCTTTTTGTATTTCAGAGAGTATTAACAGCCTGTTGTTTGGGAAGTGGAAGCGATCTCTTGTTGATTTACTGATTTCCCTAATACAGCTGCGATAATCTACAGGAGCTCAGCTCTGCAGTTACTCAAAATTTTGTCCTGTTATGTATGTTTAATGTGTTCTAATATTTCCCAAAAAAGAGCTAGAGAAAGTAGATAATCTTGTGTCAGAAATTCAGTATCAGTATACTCCTCAAATGTATCCTATCCCCATAGCAATAACCCCACGTCCCTCTATAAGACATTTTGTGCAAAGATGTTATATAGGTGATATGGAATCATAAGTCTTCCATTAGTCAGTCAGTAGGTTAGAATTTTGTGCTTATGAGAACAGTGCTATGGGGAATAACTTCTCTGGGGACCAATTAGCTTCCTTTTGCCTAATGAATACTGATTTTATTCTTTATCCTAATAAATCATCTTATAAGCCTATGTTTCTGGTCACAGGGGCATTTAAATAAAAAAAAAGTATATCTGAATTTTAAAAATGAAAACATGAAGAAAAGCCATAAACATATGTAGTTATATTGATTTCCTGTACCAGGCAGTTGGAACCTGGGCTCTGTCCTAGGCACAAAGAGGATAGATTGAGAGTGTGTTACCTCACAGGAAGGAATGCTTGTTTTGGTCACAGAGGCTGTTCAGCATCATTTGCTCATAGAAGAGTTAGAAGATGAGGCCCCGAGAATTAAGTCGATTACTTTTGAAATCCAAGATATATTTTTTCCAGTCATTCTGTGAAGTTTTTTTTTAAATTTTATTATGTTATGTTAGTCACCATACAATACATCATTAATTTTTGATGTAGTGTTTCATGATTCATTGTTTTCGTATAACACCCAATGCTCCATGCAGTACGTGCCCTCCTTAATACCCACCACTGAGAAATCCAAGATATTTTATAAAGAACCACTAACCCAACCAATGGTTACTCTAACTCTGACTGCATGTTAATATCATACAAGGAACTTGGGAAAAATATACCGAGGTCTGTTGCTCCCTCCCAAAAGTTTTTATTTAATTGTTCTGTGTTTGGCCCATACTTATTATGAAATCATAAAAAGACTGGATGGTATTTTCCTCATTCTGGGAGAATGAAGGATGACTAGAGCAGAATATTAGAAGCATCCAGAGATGACAACAATCCCTTTCTTCTAAACAGTCAGATATTCTGGCATGAGGCAAGACAAAGTCTGCTCTTCAAAAAAAAACAAAAACAAAAACAAAATGTGTTCATATTTCCAATTGAAACATGAGAATGGGATTTATATAAAGATGAGCAAATATTTGCTTTTATAACCAATGTTGCTTTTAACAACACAAATTCCATTGTTTAATTTTATGGAGGGTTTTTATTTTTACATTTAGAAACTGAAGAGTAAGCTTGCGTTGGGTGCTGGCTTTTATTTATAGATGCAAATTTGTTTACTGAAAAAAAGAAAATAAGTGAAGAGTTTAGATCATGCCCAAACCAGAGAAAAATTAATTGCACATTTAGTTGTGAGCAACAAATAATTTGTAGGGCAAGGGTTCAAATGGACTCCATTTCAGAGTTTTTAATGTGCAGCTGGGTTTAGAAATGCAGTCAGGTTTGAAAATACTGTCCTTTAATATCTAACTCTAAAAAGTCATAAAATAAAAGTGTTATTCACAACAGAAATAACTGCGTACTAGAATAAAAGAGAACAAAATGTTAAAAAAAAAAAGCTGCAAAAAATCCATGAGGGACCTTGGAGAAGAATGAATACGTGAAGAAATATACCATAATCCTGAATATTAAAACATTTCCAATATTATAAAGAAGTCTGTTTGCCCCCAAATTTAATTTACAAGCTTAATATAATTCCAATAAAGCATCCAATGGGTCATTATTACTTTTAGGAATGAAAGGGATGTCATAAAAGCATTCTAAATTTTGTATACTTTTTATTGACTCAACATGTTTAGGATTTTGCAGAGCATAAAATAGAATCTTAATACTTACTAATTGATATCTTGGTACTTTGTTAAGTAGTCAAGACCTCTTACTTTGTTTTAAACAGGCTATATATTTGACACAAGTTTAGTATCAAATATTATTACAAGTTATAATAGTGCTTTTTAAGTGTTTCTATCAGGAAACGTTCCACTGAGTTTTATTAATTGAAAATTCAACAGATCTTCAACCTTCCTGTGGTCTTCAACGGATCCAATATTTCACCTTAATAATATTTAATAATGTTTCAATGCAAACAAAGGATTCTCACCACAGGAATGGGAGAGTAAGTTTTGAGAACACTATGTGGATTATATACCACTCTTAGTCTCTTGGGGACACAACTCTGCTCCAATCTAGATCAACTAGTTCTCATTCCCAAGTGGAGTGAGACTTACCTGTTAATCAATTCTAGCCCTGGGCCAAAAACCCTATGTGAGTCAAGTCAGCTCTTAAAATCTATTGAAAAGTCAAAGAGGAAAGCAGGGCACCGTTTTTTGTTTTTTTGTTTTTTTCACTTTACTTCTTCCAGATTCCTATTTCTGTTTTTTTTCTTGACATTGTATCTTACTATCCCATCTTTCATTGATTTATGATAGAGCTACAGAGAGACATTAAGAATATTTTTCATAGATTTACATGGGATAAATTAGTTGCTACCTTCTAATAATCAAAACTTACAGACCTTCCCCTGCAACAAAATGATAGATTGACTTTTCCATACTAACAGCGTATGCTCAAAAGGTTTATCATCGGTTAATGAGTTGTTTTCCTAGAATTATCTGAAGAAGAAAGGGAAATATGTGGGAGAGAGATTTTTTTAATAAAAATTATAAAGATATATTTATATGGGCCTAAAGAATATAAGGTTTTCTGGGTGTTGTATATCCAAGTAACTAATTAAGTATCTGTCTGGACAAGAATCTCATATCCTCAAGTCAACTTTTCTAAACTATAGAAACATTAAGCATTAAATCTGTAAGATCTTCTTTTCTTGAAAGAAAGAAATGAAGGAAGAGAATGAAAATGGAGGAAAGAAGGAAGGAAAGGAGGAAGGAGGGAAGGAAGGAGGGAAGGGAGTGGGGAGGGAGGGAGGGAGGGAAAAAGGGGAGAAGGAGGGAGGGAGAAGTGGAGAGACAAAGAGAGAAAGAGTTGCTTGTCCCACTTCAAATAAGCTTGGCTTCTTTGTCAAAGTTTCTTTACTTCACAGGATTCATTAATGCCAAGAATATGATTCTGAGCATTATGACTCTATAAGCAGGGGAGAATAGAATATGTATTATTTCCCAAACTGATTTGGCCACAACAACTTTTTTTATTACAAAATACTTGTTAAGGGACTATAGGGTTCATTTAGAAACCAACCCTCCCCACCTCCCGCCAAAGGATTAGAGGTTCTTCTTAGAGCAGTTAAAAGAACATTATTTTTAGTCATTCCAATTCTGTGACATCATATATCTTTTCAAGCATTAAAATAGATCATTCCTAAGTTGCTTCTGGTAATGAGGAAAAGGAAATAAATGTCTTTCATTCCTAGAATAATATGTAGCATATTATATTATTTTACTGAGAACTAAAACTGTAGTCCTGGGCTTAAACTTTATTATGTTTGTCAAGACCAAGCAGTTATCTAATTTACCCCACAGGTGCATAATTTTATTATTGTTAAATTATCCATCATTTTTATTAATATGTCTCTACATTTTCAGTGGGAGCTTAAAATGACTTTTTTGGAGAAATTAACCATTAAATTCATAGCTGGATACATGCTACGTGTATTTCTTGATGCTGTTCTACAAAATGGAACAGAGCTGTCACTAGCTAATTTATTTCCATGCCAAAGCATTTAATCTCTCCAGAGAAACCTCTGTTTAAATAAGGCATGCTTGACCAGGAAAGGTTGTCATGTATTAACTGTCTCTGTGGGGAGTTGATGTTAAAAGTATAATTGGTTCAGTGGAGGGAACAGAAAATAAGCTCTTCTATTCACAGTCAGAGAAGCAGCTCCCAGTCATCTCTGCATGTAAGTGTGCTGTCACTTCTAACTAAGGAAGTGCCACCAGACAGAATTAGCAGTAGGAAGACTTCTGCTTTTCAAAACTTGAGGATTTTTTTTTTCTACCCCGAGGATAAAAATCCTCCTGATATGCATTCTCTGATTGCCATTTATCTGTTAGAGTGTAAGGATGCACTCTGAAAGTTTCTCTTTTTCCTGTCAAAGACAGAATCAGATTTCCTCTTATTGTTTCCTTCTTATTTCTCATCTCAATTTTTCTTGATGTTGTATTCCTTCTGGTATTTCATATTTTCTTCTAATACAGAGAGAGCATTTATGCTGTGGGATTTCAAGGTTATTCCTATCCTATAAAGCATAAGTACTCTCCAATGCTACAAAAGCAATACCATTTTTAATGGGGGAGCCAAAGATAAAAGACAATAGCAATTGCAGGGAGAATAAGAATCCTCCTAGGATTTTTAATCCACAGTTCAAACAAGGTTCTAATTTCTTAATCATGATATAGAAAGACTAATGCAAGAAATAGTGAAAACTGTTTATTCCTTCCATCTTTAAATATCTCTACTCAGCAAGAGTTTCATCCCGTGGATAAAATACATTATACAATTCTTCATTGTGATTATCCAGTGTTGATACTACAAACCACACAGGCATTTGTAACCTAAATCTTAGTTTATTTTAGAAAATGTTTGATTTTTCCCTTGGCAGCACAATTTATTGTTTCTATTGACTTTCCTACAGTATTAGGTCAGACTAACTTTTTCAGCTTTCAGAAATGATGGCTTAATACCATCTCTATTCTCTTTCATACAAAAATGACAAAATATAGTAGCTGATTTGGTTTTTAACTTTTTTGTGGTCAGACAACATAGACTATATGATATCAATTCTTTGAAATGTGTTGAGGCTTAGGAGTGACCTAGCATATAATCCATTTTTATAATAGTTTAATGTGTACTTGATAATAACATACTATCTCTACCTGTTGATTGTAGCACCCAGAATGTAAAAAAGATTATTAGTTTTGCTTTTAAAATCTTCTATATCCTTGTTAAAATTTTTACTACTTGATCACAATTTTCTGATGGACTATTATAAAGATTTCCCACTATGATTAGTGAGTTGTTAATATCTCCATATAAGTCTTGATAGGTTTTGCTTCATGTATTTCTAGAAGATGCCAGTTAATTATTTTAATATATCATTATCCAATTGTTTCTTTTATTATATAATGCTAATATTCCTCTTTATTAATGCCTTCTACATACATTCTATTTTATCTAATGTCAATATTGCTAACAACAGTTTTCCTTTGTCAAATGTTTGGGGGTATGCACTTCCCATATCTTTATTATTTAGCTGTTTTTTTTTTAATTTTGTTTTTGATGTGCTTAAATTATCTTATTTTGTTTTAAGTGCTCTAATTTTGTATTTTCTGTTCAGAGAACCTCTTCTTTGCTTCCTCCTTTCATTTCCTTTCTTGCTTTCTGTTAAAATTGGCACATGTTGACAATTACCATTTACATGTCTCTATTAGTTTGAAAGCTATAGATTGTATTTTTAGTATTCTGTTATGTTTACATTTTGATCTATATATTTAAATATAAATTTTTCTAACAGAAATTATTATTAAATATCTTTATCTTCTTCTGGAAGAAGATGATGACTTTATTAGTCTCTCCTCTTACCACCATCCAATCTTGGTATTGGCATCTTGAAATATAATTTTACTTTTATGTTGTTAGGTGATTTGTTTCATTTTACAGTAATAAAGGCATAGAAAACAATGCCCTGAGGGAAGAAATGGCTGAGAGCAACTTACTTTACTCAACACAAATGTTTTTAAAAGATAGCTCCTAACTTTTGCCTTTTACAGTTTATTCTTGAAAATATTTATAAGCATTCAGTTGAAGAAAAGCTTCCTCACTCCCAACTCTCATGAATCCAACTTTTCTGCTCTATATGTATCCTACAATTGTCTTCATATGAGGTTCTGTGGCATGATGTTGTGTGATGTTTAACATCATGGCTTCCCTAGTCAACATGGAAAGCAAAGTAACAAAGCCTCTTGCCATTTCAATGCCTTTCCAATTTTACTTCTTTTGTGTGTACCATGGAAAAACCTGAAACCTTCATTACTCACTGAAGCAAAATATCATATATTACTTTGCAAAGTAATTCCAAGATTAGCCCATCTCCTCATTTTATAATTTGTACGTGTGTATTTGTAGGTGACCTTTGTATAATATCCATTATGCATTCTTCTTTTCCTAGTACAACTTGGACTCAATGCCTAGGCAAATGGAACCACCTTCAGTTATTCATATTTTTTCCTACTTTGTTTGAAAGACCACCTATAATGTATCTTACCACAGAGAAGAGAGAATGGTCTCTTACACTCACCACATCTCATCCAATTTTTGTTCCTCATTTGGAACAAGGAAGAACAGCAATCACCAGAAGAGAAATTTTGGTATTAGGCTTCAAAAGTGATTTACACAAAATTCTAAGAAGTTTGTTCATCACTGCTGAGTGAGAACAAATTACTAATTTACACATAGATAGCATCTCTAACCTGGGTCCCCCCTAATTTAGGAATTCAAATGAAGAGACTATTACAAATAAACTCACGCTTATTAACAAACAAGAGACACATTTCATTATTGGCTTATGGGAAATTCCTTGTTCACATGTTCCTAGTGAGAGTAAATTTAGGAGTTGAGAACTGAGTTTGTTAGGCAATTAATATATAAATACCATCTGGTTAACTTTCCTGGATTTCTAGCTTCATGATATCATATACATGACACCCCTGTAGTCATAGTAAGGAAAAGGAGTTGAGAATTGAGTTTTTAGGCAATTAATATATAATACTATCTCGTTAACATTCCTGGATTTCTAGCTTCAGGATATCTGTGTACATGACACCTTTGTAGTCATAGTAAGGTAAAGTACATTACTACTATACATAGAAAACTGATTTTATTTACCTTAAAGAGAGGGTAACATAAATATAAGCAAAGCAAATACTAAATAGTGATATTAGCATTCATTTGAATACTATTGCCTAACAAAATCTCTGAATGTGAGGTCTATTTTCTGTTTTTGAAAAGGAAAATTATGTAATGCTAGAGAGGCATTAATGAAATGTTAGCAACAAAATGTCAGTTTCTGTTGCCCTACCACAATTCATATGACCAGATGAATGGAAGGTGAAACTTTGAGCTGTTTTCCAAGACCCATTCCTTTTATATCAACCATTCAATACATGGGAAGGATAGCATTTCTTACTTACATTTACCAAAAAATGTAAATGACTCTAAAGATTAGATGGCCAGACGAGAAAGCTGTAAGTAATCATGCATCAAGCAATAGAAGAATCACATAACCATTGGTAAATATTTTTGTTTTCTTTGAATTTTGTGACAAGTTTTAGTATCCTTTATATTTCTCAATAATTTTTACCTAAATTCAGATCTCTCAACGCTCAGTGTACAGTCAACGATTTCTGATTTTCACATGGTGAATCAAAAGCCTATGAAATACAGATGTGAGTTTAAAGGCAAAGCTTTACTGCTAACATTATATAAACTTAATTTCTCTCAGAAGTTAAGGTTTTTTCATAAAAAACTGAGTATAGTTATAACTACCCCAAGTTTGGTGTTTCATGATGGTTATAATTATGTCTAATATTTAATGGACACTTACTATGTACTAGACATTAATCGAACACTAAGTGCTTTGCATGCATTCATTCATTCATTTACTCTTCACAACAATCTTATGAGATATGTACTATTATTAACCTCATTTCCAGATAATAAACTGAAGCCCAGAGAGGTTAAGGAACTTCTCCAAGCAAGACATATAAATGGTCTTCTGTTCTTTTTATTTTTTAATATATTGCCCTGATATAAGTTCTTATAAATGTAAGGAGAACACACATACATATGTGATTGTATGTTATATGACTTTGTGTGTGTGTGCAAGGTACTGCTGTATCTTAAGACCATTGGCTTTTAAGTCCAGTGATTGTTGGGTATTATACTCTTCTCTAGCTTCTGGTAAATTTTATTTCTGAACATTTTTTTATTGAGGCATAACTGACATATAACATTATATTGGTTTCAGGTGTACAACACAATGATTCAATATTTGTATATATTGCAAAAGGATCACCGTAGAAAGTCTAGTTAATATCTGTTACCAGACATAGTTCCAATTTTTTTTTCTCATGGTAAGGACTTTTAAGATTTGCTCTCTTAGCAACTTTCAAACATGCAATACAGTACTATTATCTATAATCACCATGCTGTACATTACAATCCTATGGTTTTTATAACTTGAAATTTTGTACCTTTTGACCCCCTTCACTCATTTTGTACCTTCTATCCTCACCCTCACCCTTTGCCTCTGGCAACCACCAATCTGTTCTCTGTGCCTATGAGCTCAGATTTTGTGTTGGGTTTTTTGTTGTTTTCTGTTTGTTTGGGTTTTGGTTTTTTTTTTTTTTTCTTTTCTTTATTTTTTAATTCCAATTTAATTGATGTGCAGTGTTATATTAGTTTCAGGTGTACAATGTAGTGACTCAACGATCACTGACAAATATTTCTGAAGAACTCATTGGGAAATGATCAAAATGGGTGAAAAATGTATACCACTTAGTGGGCACAGATATTCATACATTTACATACAGAAGGGAACCAATGGCAAGAAATACATCAAAATGTCCATAGTGGTGTTATATTGATGATTGGATTATTAATGATGCTGAATTATTTTCAGTATACACCAGCCTATCTTACAATAAGTAAATATGACTTGCATATTCTAAAAACAACTAAAATTTATTGATATGCAAAAATGGCAGTGATGTTTAGAATCAAGATGTGAAGTGCCTCCAGAATTTGAGGATAGAGTCTGAAATATCTGATGATTTAAGAAGGAAAAAAGGTAAAATTAAAAATAAATATGGATGATATTCTCCATAACATAAATTATCTGTCCTAAATGATGTTTTGAAATAAATTTGGGAGACTTCAAATAAGCTTATTCAGGATAGCAATTTGTGTTTCAGCAGCAGACTATAAGGAAAATAATTATGACTTAATTGTAGGTAAAATTTGTCAAAGTAATATGATGACAGAAGGGAAAGATCTGCAATAAATATTGGTATCAATTTTGAAAATATGTGCATGTTATGAAAAAATAATTGTTCAGGTATTTCTGGTGATATTTCAGATATATATGGAGACATTTGTATATTAAAAAATCTCAGTGCCCTTGATTGCTCAATTGCTTTCTACTTTTCTAGTTTTCTAGTAAATAAATATAAGGAAGGAAGAAAAAAATAATTGTTTTTCCGTATGAGAATCCTATCACAAATATTTTCTAAAATATTAATATCCATTTCATTAAAATGAGACTTGGCAGTTACTGTTTGTGTAAGTTTTTGAATTCTTATTAATGATAGGCATGTCTCTTTCATTCTGGCCATTAAGGTGATAAGATTCATATACTAGCTTTTAATGGCCAGAAGTTGGAGAACAATGTTAGTGAAGTAAAAAGTTATATAAAGCCATATATCCTTCATTTCTATCTTTCAAAGTCTCACTTTTCAACTTTTAAACCATTTAACTAAATGTATTTGTCTGCAAAAATAAGATTATAAATTATTACCCAATTAAACATTCAAAGGGTTTTTTCACATGCTGGTTATGAGAGGAGTTTAAATAAGATTTAAAAAAAAAAACAACAATATTGATTGGAAAGTTTAAGAATAATTTTGTTGCAGAGACAGTCTATTAAACTTGACTTCAAACTAGGCAAGACAGTAAAAATACATATTACAAAGATGTACAAACTCCTGGTTGTTTTTGGAAGGATTTGACCTATCCTAAAGTTCTGGTCTCTTTCAAGATCCTCATTCACATCTCTCTAGGGAAGATTGGTGATTTGGGAGAAGGGAGTGGGTATGTGGGACTCAAGATTCCTGGGCTCTCTTTGCTGACAGAACATGTTTTGTACTTGTATTCAAAGGGAAACACTGCAAGGATAAATAAAATATTATTAAAAATGGTTTTCCATAAGAAAATAGGCAACAGAAGGGCTACAATTAAAGTTTAACTTTGTAAATGGAACTTGTCCATAATTTTTATTTAGAACCTTTTGATGTTGTATGTTTTTTTTTAAAAACTATTAAATCAGAAGGAAAAAAGCAAACATTATAATGACAATGTGGATGACACACTGTAACACAACTGCATAGATGAAACATATGTTTCAAAACATTTTAAAACACAGTATTTATTTACATTTCCAGTGGCATATGTTCTAAGAACAAAAAGAATGTAAAGAAAGCTTAAAGTCTATTCAGTGTTTTTATTATTATTGGTCACATTTGTGTGTGTGTGTGTGTGTATTTGGAACTATAATGTATATGTTTTAAGATACATTAAATAATTATGTTGGTGTCTTTAAAATAAGTCAAAATAAGTAAAAAGAAAAATTTAATAAAACATCTGTAGTCTCACATTTGAAATTAAAATACTGGTAGGAACTCATGACTTTTTTCCAATAGACTAGCATTTCTTGGCTCTGTGCAGTTTAAAGTCCAAGAAGCAATAACAAATCAGTTGCAATGAGTTTACCTATCACCCAGATGATAATCTCTAAATACTATTTCCTACAAATAAAAAAGGAGTTCTGGGGGGAAAATGGTTGATTCTAGACTTGGAGAAGAAAACATGCAAGGGTAACATTATCTCACAGTTCCAGAAAGAAAGGATGATATATAAAAGAACTGACTCATGTCCAAGGAAACAAGAGACAGTTTGCAAGTTGACTAAGACTGGAGAATTTTTAATTCAGTGACCCAAACATATCAAATACATAGAAATCTGGAATTCATAATGATAAATAAATTTCAGGCAACAACGAAAACACTAACTCATTCTTAAAAGTGGTAAGTGAAGTGAAAGGAGGAGCATTGGTTTTGCTCTGTTTATATTGCTGGATAACTAATAGTTAATAAGACAAAGTCTTCACGAAAAAAAAATTATAGGTAATAAATGCAGGAAGAATGATAGAATTTTTATATTACTATTTTGCAGTCTAATGAAATAATGGATCTGGGAAATGATCAATAGTGAATGCTAAAAACATTTGGTGAGAGGCTGATGGGGAAATTTATAAAAGAGGAATAAATCTGATGTATTAGATTTCTATTGCTGTCATCATAAATTACCACAAATTTAGTGGCTGAAAACAACACAAATTTATTATCTCACAGTTCTGTAGATCAGAAATCTAAGTACAGTGCACCTCAGTTCTCTCACCTAGATTTCACAAATCAGAAATCAGTTTGTCAGCAAGGGCTGCATTTTTTTTTCTGGGGACTCTGGGGATGAATCTACTTCTAAGTTCATTCAGGTTGTTGGCAGAACTCCGTTCCATATAGTTGTAGGACTGAGGTCCCATTTACTTGCTGGCTTTTGGCTGGCGGTCATTTCCAGCTTCTAGAGGCCACTTAACTTCCTTAGCTCCTAGAGCCCTTCCTCCCTCTGCACAGTCGGCAACAGCAGGTCTGGTCCTTCTCACGTTGTGATATCTCTGACTCCCACTCCTGTCATTTCTCCTGCTACTTCTCCTCTTTGACCCCAGTCTGAGAAAATTCTCAGTGCTTGATTGAATAGTGCTTAGTGCTTGGTTGAATAACTAAACCCTGGAACTTGGGTGGGCATCTTTAGAATCCTGCCTACCACAGCTGACCATACTTGACCATCCAAATCAAATCTGACTGGTTTTTGTAAACAACAAGAACAAGAAACAACAAGTGGAGACTGGGTTTCTGGTTCTGTGTAGGTAAGAGCCTTGGAAGTCACAATTTCCATCTAACACGTAAAAAGCTAAACAGACTGAAAAATCAACAACTTTTCTTGGATTCATGAGAGGAGAAGACATAGTGCAAACCACTAGATTGAAGAGAGGTGACTACAGGGAGTCCAGGCTTACAAAAGACTCACAAGCAAGCAGAAACTGCTTCAAGATTCAGTGCCTGGGTAGGGAAATGTGAACTGTAATCCACGAATTGCTGGAAGCTCAGCCTGGCTAAGTCTGAGAGCTAAAACCTCCAGGGAAACCCAGTCTTCTGGGGTGGGGGTGGTGACACCCACAAAATTGTGAGATTTACGATCAGGAGCTCAACCAGATTCCTACAGTAAATATCAGAGAAAATCCCTACCTGCTTTCAGCAGGGGGATGCGGAAAGGAAACATTTTGAAATTCGCCTGAGCACTCTATTCTTAACAGGATCTGACCTCAACAGAAACCAGTTAACCAGAGCTACCCTGCTGAGTTATTATTATGAGAGCCTAACTGACCTGGGGAAGGGAAATACCAACTCTAACCAGTTCTAGCCTATACAAAGGAGAAGGGAAAGACCCAAATCCAGACCACTGGAGTCATCTCCTACCTAAGGGGGGAGAAAAAAACTGAGAAACTCTTGTAAAATTCACAGTCCAGAGGCGTAACCTCGCTAGAAGACTGGAGACCATAGAACTATAGTATGCTTCCTCTCCCCGCTACACCTTAAAGATCCATTTATAGCAATTCCTTTTACTCAGTGCATCAGGTTGGCTGTCAAAAAGTTATAAGACAAAAGGCAAAAAACAACAACAACCCCCTCCCCCCCACACACACAATTTGAAGAGACAGAAAAGGCAGCATAAGACATGGCAGGAATGTTGGAATTGTCGGGTGGAAATTTAAAACAACTATGATTAAGGGCTCTAATGGATAAAGAGGGCAGGCAAGAACAGATGGGCAACGTAAGCAGAAGATGGAAATTCCAAGAAAGAACAAAAACAAATGCTAGAGATGAAAAATGCTCTAAGAGAAATGAAAAATGCTCCCCCCCCTCCTAATTTTTAATGCAGGCCAACCTCTACTTCCTGGGGCATCCGTCAGGATGTAGAGAGTGGGGAAGTTTGTTAAGTCCAGAGGCTGGCCCGTAGAAAGTACCCAAATCAGTCACTGATTTGTTTACTGGCAGTATTCCTGCTGTCGATACAGCTGTGAAAAAGCTGCTTTCTACCGGCTCAGATACTAGTGGGCCTTACCACATGCATATGGCTCCACTACCAATTAGCAGAAATAGTGATTCATGCTATAAGAAATATAGATAAAAAATATTCTTTGGATAATCTAAAAATCTCCCGGAAAAGATTCATCTACTGCAAGATACAGTTTTCACGCGATGAAACTATGGTATTAAAATCATATCATCAATCAACTTTGCAGAGAGACCTTTTTCTCTCTTGGGATTATTTCTTCACTATGGTTGAAGTGCGCACAGCGAACCAGCCCTTGGTTCCTCCGCGCAAACACAAGCGGCTCCAGGCTCGCCGCTGCCTTCGCGCTCGTGCTCAGTCACGTTGGCTTCCCGGTGCGTTAACTCCGCTGCAAGAGCAGGCGCGAGCAATCTCCTTGAGACAAGGCAACGTGAGCGCCCAGCGGCCCCCTCACTCACTGGTCCGGGCCCTGACCCACTTTGTGCAGCTGCCCAGCTCAAGATGGAAAGACACAGGGGGACCTCGAGTCCCCTCTCTGGGACGCGTGAGGCCTCTGCTCCACGTGGAACCAGGTCGTCTGGAGTATCTGTACCTGGCCCAGGGCGCCTGGAAGCAGGTAGGAGAGCCTGCCAGGTGTCGCCATAAGGCCTGGGCCTGCGGGGAGGGCACGGAGGCCCTGAAGGAGAAAGCTTCGAAGCCATGTTGGGCACCCCAGCTTTTAAGACGTGCAGCTGAGGGAGGAGCCCCCAAACCCCTAGCTTGCAAACCCTCCCTCGCGCTTGATATCCCAACGCGGACCCCAAGCGCCTAACCCGTAGATGGACTCACCGTGGGTGGGGCGGCTGCTCAGCTGGTCGCGTTGTTGTCCTGCTTCAGGGCTGTGTCCCCAGCAGGGTCCCCCCACTGCTTACCCGGTTTGTGTCAGGATGGTTTTTACTCCAGAGGCTCTGCTTGCACCTCTGGGTTGTGTTTGGGCCCCCGTTTTGCGTCTGAGGTTCGTTCGAGTTTGAGTCAGGAGACTTGGACCCCACTTTTACGTCCAACTCTGGTTTGCATCTGGGCCCCGTTTTAATGTGTGGGCAGGGTTTTTACTCGATGCCCTGTCTTTGGGGCTGTTGGCGCACAGCCTGGCTCTAGGGACATGCAGGGCTAAATCTTGGGGTCCCCACAGGACTGTATTTATTAGCATACTTTAAAAGCCCCTGCCTTAGGGTATCCTAGCCTTCGAGCTGCTTCACTGCCTTCCAGACTCATGACAGTACCACTTTGTAGTTGGTGACCACGGCTGGTGAAACCCATCCAACCTTGAGGGTATGGGAAGGGAACCTATCTCCTAATATTTAAATGGTCATCGCTGGTTATATTCACTCTTTGTAAGTGAATCTATAAATGGAAATGGCCAGTTGTATCATTTCGCATCCATTTCCAGAGCTCTGGTTACAGCTTGCCAAAGAACCTGGCCACCTCCCTATGATTAAATTTGCTGCAGCTGGGAAGAAGCATATGTACTGAGTCGTGCTACTTCCTGACCTATTTCCATTTTACAGGAAAATCTTATTTCTATTCCTATAATGATTTTAACTCCTCCAAACCTCAAAATTTGGCCCTTAAATTGGTCTTAAAAAAATGTCATCTTACTATAAATAGAACATTAACTTAACCTAAATAGACGGTAACAACAAAAATAATAAAAATAAAAACTTAGTCCTCTTAGTAAAATTAATCTAAATTTCCACATTCTCTGAATTTAGAGACTTAGTTGCTGCTGCAAGATAAAACTCTTCTCAGGTGCTGAATAGGGGTAAAGTCAATTTCCACTGTACCTGCTACTTTGTGTTCTTTCTTATAGCCACAATTACAATTATAAAAGCATATTTGCTTCTTTTTTTTTTTTTTCTAAAGACTGGATTCCTCAATATTGTCCATGTTCACCTTGCTTCCTGAGGATACACATTGATGGGACCTGAACATCACTGAGACTTATGGGCACTCTTGCAAAAATAATTTGAATTTTAGGGTCTGTATATTGCTTATGTGACTTTCTGCTTCTTTCTGAATATCTTTTTCATTCTTTTACCATAAAATGGGTCCATTGTCCCCATATGTTTTGGAGAAAATCAGTCATAAGGGTCTCACAAATTAGCCTAACCCCTATTGATAAATGCATGGACTAGCTGGTCTTTTGCTTCTAGCAACTTGATCGGTTTACCTAATTTAAAATAATCTTCACTTGGCTTAGTTTCCTGCTCATAATCCAATCAACAGTCAAACTTGGTAAAACATAGTCTAGAACTCTGGCTTAACAGAGGCTGTGTGGGGGTAATTATATTTATCAAAACTTGGACCTGGAAGATGCCCTGTATGACATGCCCAATATACCTTGAAGTAAACGACTTAAGCTAAATGGTAAATATAGAAGTCAGAATGAAAGACAACAGAAGTAAAGTAGAAATGTTTGGAGGCTACCGTCAGTAGACAAATTTTTGAAATCCATTGTTTTAAAAAAATGGGAGGAAAGAACAAAACAGTAATTAGGGTCCTAGTGAAGGTTTTTATCCATTTAATTTTGTTTTTACAACCAGGACCAAGACAGACCTGTATATATTTGAAGGGATTTACTTGAAGGATACAGGGGAAAAAAGATCGGCAATTTTGAAAAAGAAGGGAATGTGCGATCCATTCAGAGTTAGGAAGAGAGTAAAATGTCAGCCTACTTCAGGTTTAAATGAGAACAGACTATTGGAGCTGTGAAAAAAATACACACCTCTTCAGTCTCACCAGAATTACCATATTATAGCAAATTTTTGAAAAAATATGACAAACTGTACTCACCTAGAGGAATAGAATTGACGTTGATTTAATAGCATCTGCATTTATTCAGTAGTATAGGGGAAAGGAAGATTGTTTTCAGTTCAAATAGTACCTTACTGGTTTGGTTTTTATTTTCTTAGCTTGATATTATATAAAGATATGGTTTGTGTATGTATATACATATATATACATATATAGTATATATAATATATACAATATACATCACATATAATATGTATAATATGTATATGCCTACAGATATATATGTGTGTGTGTATACACGTATACACACATACATACATTGCAATATTGTTCAGTCGCGAGAAAGAGGGAAATCCTGCCACTTGTGACATGCATAGAGGGCATATGTTCTGTCAAAGTCAGAGAAAGATAATACTATATGATATCACTTGCATGTGAATCTAAAAAAGCCAAACTCGTAGAAACCGAGTAGAATGATGGTTACCAAGGTCTGGAGGATGGGGAGAAATGAGGAGATGTTGGTCAAATGGTGTAGACTTACATTTACAGGATGAATACATTATAGAGAGCTCACGCACATCATGGTGATTATAGTTAACAATTATGTATCATATACTTGAAAGTTGCCGAGAGTAGATCTTAAATCTTGTTCTCACCACAAAAAAAGGTAATTATGTGATGTGATGGAGTTATTAGCTAATACTATGGTGGTAATCATATTGCCATATAAAAGTGTATCAAATCAACAGGTTGTACACCTTAAACTTACACAATGTTATATGTCAGTTATATCTTAATAAAGCTGGGGGTAAAAGATAATATGTGTTGACTCAAGGGGCTTTAGACTTTAAAGTAGCTACTAATCATGAAAGTTAAAGGTATTTGAAATTTAAGTTTAAAAATATTTAGCATATTTTGACTTTGTATCATAAAACTGATTTGCTAATATAAGATATACACAACTAAAAATAAAACCTAAGGCTCTAATTTGATCACTTTCTGAGCTGATCCTGAAAGCCTGGTTTTCAAGAGGTCAAGGAAGTACAAGTCATCAGATTAGCTCCATGCAGATGGGGGCACAGAAGGGACCAGACAGGTGAGAGGATGCATGTGACAGTCTTTTATAAGGCTCATCACTTTGACTTGTGAAGAAGAAAAAGTCACCATCTGTGCTGTCATCCTTGTTAACCTTCTGCTTTGAGTAGGAAAGATAAACTAAATACTAAGAATAGGTGAATAAACACAAAGCAATATTTGTGTCAAGGCTACTGAAAATCAAACTAAGAAGGATGACTAACCTTGCCTCTGTTTGTGATGCTTATTATACATGTTTTGTAGATAAATTGTTTTGTGGGAAAATACTATGCATCAACTCTGATTTAAATTTGAAACTAGTCCACTTTATGCATTAAAATTATGTTTTTGGTGTTGGTGAGCTATTTGTTAGTAATATTTATCTATAGCTCTTATTTTTTTTTTTAAAGATTTTATTTATTTATTTGACAGAGAGAGACACAGTGAGAGAGGGAACACAAGCAGGGGGAGTGGGAGAGGGAGAAGCAGGCCTTCCGCGGAGCAGGGAGCCCGATGCGGGGCTCGATCCCAGGACCCTGGGATCATGACCTGAGCTGAAGGAAGATGCTTAACGACTGAGCCACCCAGGCACCCCTATAGCCCTTATTTTTAATGTCTGAATAATTTTTAATAACCAATAAGAGCGAGGAGGTAATTTTGATTTTTATATGTCATTGAGCAAAAAACAAAGGGGGCAATTGTTAATATTAATTAAGTATATGTATTTTCTTGGTTTGACTAAAATTCTGAGAATAATATTGTCTTTTGCAACTATATGTCTTTCAGTACTATACTATTTGGTTGATTTAATTTCTCAGATCTTTAAGTCATTTATTTCCTCCTATCAAATCCTACTTGAAGGAAGAGAACTAATACTATCCAGATCCTCAAAGTTCTGTGTCATAGTAGTTTCTTATTTCTGAGTGCCTAGAATTTAGTGTCAAGCCATGTAATTCCTGTGATTCCTGTATCTTATGTTGAACTACATCATTCATCCTTCATATTCTTTAATTTATATATCTACCCAATTTCCTACTTAGATTTCCTTATCTCATCTCTAATACATACCGTGTTCTTATTAAATGTGTGTTTTTATTTGCTAGCCAATTTCATTATCCAAAGGATAAAATTGAAATTCCTTAGTGTAGCATGTAAGGTCCTCTCCAATTTGACTGAAGCTGTTATCCAGAGTCTCATCTCCTTTGATTCCATCTCATACCCTCTGTGTCAGCTGAAGCTATTGTGTTATAGTTCTTTACATGTTAGTTCCTTAGTCTAGAATGTATACATCTCCCTCCTCCATTCTTCCAAGGCAAATCTTTAGTACCCAGTCCTGCTTGGCCTACATGTCTCTCTCCTGTGAATACTCCCATAATTTCTTCCAGCATTTTCATTTTGTTAGAGCTTATCCCCAAGTAATATGTTTAGCAAATAGGTATGGATGGTAAATTTCTTGATTCCATGAGGTTTGAAGATATCTATGTTGTGCTCATGTTTGATTGAGATCAAAAGTAGATTTAGATAATTGTGAAGAAACATTATGGAAGAGGAGGTAACTTTTTCAGATTTACTTATAGTGTAATTTCAATTAAATTATAAAATTTAAAGAGAAGAATAAGGGATGACATACATATTCTTTTGTTTATATCTATATATGTATATATATCCCAAGCTGATACTATTATTTTTTATTATAATGCTTTATAAAATTATTATAAAGAAAGGAACACAATTTTTTATGAAATTTTGACTTTTATGTCTGCCTCTCCATTCTAGAATAGAAGACACTTGTTGACAAAAATTGTGTCCTATGTTTTTTAATGAACATAAAGCATTGCAATAAATAAATGATTCAAATAATAAATCACAGGTAATGATAATAATTATTTTTGACATTTTCTCATGGTCGTATTTTCTTAGTGCAGATAGATAATAGAATGGAGTAACATCTCCTAAGAGCTAAATTCATAAGTTAGGAGTCATGTCTGAAAATTCAGAAAATTCAGTGGTGGCTTCGTCTCAGATTCTGAATGTGCTCTTGTACTCTTTGGAGTTGATAGCAATATCATTTCTAACTAAGTGCTCTGTGTTCCTTTTCTGATACCTTGAGACAAATGTGTCTCTTTAATAGGTGTTTTAAAGAAAGTGATTAAAAATATACCTAGCCTTGAAGAAGAAAACATAAACCTATATCTCAAGATTCCTGATGAAGAGCAAATAGGAAGAGAGAGTGGGTTCTGTCATTAGACCACACGTAAGAATTTATAAAAAGTGGGAGAGATGCCTATAGAGGAACCAAGGTTCAGATGGAGAAAGACAAGACAGTGTCAAGATTTAGCAGTTTCACGTTTTCAGTTAGGAAATGGACTTGAAAGGTAATTTAACATTTTGTTTTTCCTCACGATCATGTCCCTCACCAAAGGGAAAATTTGGTGGATTTGGTCATCTGTATATTTTATACACTTACCTTATTGTCGTAGTCCTTTCTATAATTTTTACTTTTCTCCCAATCCTGTTTCTGGTCCTCTCAATGCACTTTGATTCTATCAAAAATCATTCATGTGTGTCCAAACCTCTATTCCTATTTTTTTGGCCTGAAATTTCATTTGGAGATGTCATGGAGATTAAACCAAATTTAGAACCAAAATGATTGCCACAATAGAAAGGCAGAACCAGGAAATAATGAATAGTGCTCCATTCATTGAAAATGTATATTTCAATTCTTAGTAAAATAAAATATAAATACAAGTTTTCCTGAGACATTTATAGAGCATTTAATGTGTACACAGAGACATTACTCAATGTAATTCATCTAAACCAGGGTTCTAGTAGTATAAACCAAATCCATTATACACACATGAATATTAAGGCACATTAAAATTTAATTAATCTGAATAATCTATTATATCCTATTTTCTGTCTATATTTTAGAATGTTCAATATAAAAAGCTCAGAAAATTATTGAATATGTTCACATATTAAGTTGGAATTTAAAAAAACTTTAGTTCTCATTACTGCCAATGAAAATATTTTTGCTCTATTGTGATACCATTTAATAAATTATAGGCTAGAATCTCATTTATAAAACTGAAATACAAATGTCCATAAAGAAGAACATGCTGAGAAAAAGATTTAGAAGTTCCTGTTTGTATTTTGTCTTTTCTGGTTTGGAATTCAGATATCTAATAAAAAATAAGATTTTTTTATATTGTTAACTATTCCACATAACTTTTTAAATCAACTATTTGTTTTATTCAGTGCTAAAAGAGAATCAAAAGAAATAAAAGGTGCTATAAAAGCTATAAAATGCTATAAAAAATGCTATAAAAGCCCTTTTTAAGATTTATCTTCCTCCTCTTGATGAGAGAAGGTGAACTGCTCAGTATCCCCTTATTGCCTTTAATATAAAGTCTGAGTCTTAACAAACACAGTATATTATTTCAGCTTTTTTGCTCAAGATCTTAGAATTGAAAATGCAAACAGCTAGTCCACATAGAACCAAAAGCCTAGATGGCGTGTAAGATTCATTACTGAGTCAAGAAGGAGTGAAAAATGAGACATAAGAAGAGACAGAGTAAGACCAGATTATGCAGAGCCTTGACTTTCAGTATGTCTTCCAGTGACCTGTAGGCAACAGAGAACTATTAGAATTTTAGTAGTGGGTAGTATGAAAAACAGTGATTCATGAAGGTTAACCTGGAAATAGCATCTAAGATAATACAAGGAAATTATAAAATAAACTTCTTTTCATTGATATGGTTATGTGAAGTTGTACTTTCATGACTGCATTTCTCCCTGTTCTGCCACCTGTTGGTTGGATTAAGAGAAAATTCTCTTTATAGGCTGTTATTGAAAAGGAAATTGTAGATAAATTTTTAGACTAAAATGGTAACTCTGAGTGATCCTTAGTAGCTGGAGACTCAGAAGCTTCTATCAAAGTACCTGGTCTTAAGACATTAGGTTAGAGATCACACACAGAGAGAAAGTTTTAGAAGGATGAAGGCTACCAAATGATTTAACCAGGGCATTAAAATACTTAGATTTATATCATCTTTTAGATATAGCTACAAAATGAGTTTTCCATTGCTTGATTTGAAAACCTAGTATAAATAAGTCACTTATTAATATAGATAGAATGTAGAGATGCATAGTAACCAGGAACATCTGAAATAGACTTAAGGAAAAGTTCATTTGCTATCAACTCTGTAGATAATGGGCCAAGTAAGCAAAATTCAGTGTGCTTTAACAAAAAAGGAAGGGCATTCAAACAACATACACAAATTTAAAAGACAAGTGACAGTTTGGGAGAAAAATGTTCTCAATTCTAAGAGGAAATTTTAGTATTATTTAATACTAAGATTTAATAATATTGATATTGCCTACAAACCACTAAACAAAGAAAAACACTTCAATTTTTAAATGGTCTAATAATACTAAGAACCATTTTACAGGGAAAAAAAATACCATCTAGCTAATAAAATATGAAAATAAATTGAACCTCACAAGTAAACCGTGTATTGCAAATTAAACATTGATATTTTTTCCTTCACAGGAGAGCAGTTAAACAGATATATACATTGATGAATTTTAGAGTGAATGAGAACTCATATTCAATATTGGTTCTCAGTGTACCTACTATATTTTGAAGCATAACTCATTAGTTGCATAATAAATAATTTCAGTTTCAGGATTCTAGCCTATAGAATTATCACAGAGATGTTCCCTGTAATGTTTTGTAATAGTGAAAAACTTTACTAACTGAAATGTAATGCAGCAGTTAAAAGAATAAGATAGATCTATGTAATCGGCATGGAAAATCTCTATCCTGAGTGAAAGGCTGATGGTAAAATACATACAATATGATTTCATTTCAGCTCTCAAAAACCCCAAGCAAACACTGTAAGGATGCGTGCATACATAGTTCATATACATATAACCATGTGTATTTATGCATATGTATATATACACACATACATAAAACCCATATAGAGACACGTATAATAAACTAGAGTTCTGGAAGAAATATACTAAAATGATTAACAGTAAGTAACAGTCATTACTATTGACAAGAAGTGTGGTGTGGAGAGAAAAGAAAGAGATATTTTTGCTTGGCCTATACTGTTTGAAGTTTTCACAAGAATGGTTCATGTGTCATTGGTAAAGTTAAAAAAAAATTATGTGCTTGTTGGACAATATTATCTTGAAAGTATCTGAATCTTCCAGATTGAATACTCCGTTAACTGATTTATATCTTAATGTAATTTTTAACCATGTCTGAACTTTGAAAATTGTAAACATTAGGATGGATATAGGAACAGCAGTAATTGAGGAAGAATAGTATTTTCCAAAGCCAAGAATTAATAAAGTATTGCATTTTAAATATTGTATGATTCCACTTAGTTGAGGTATCTAAATTAGTCAAATTCAAAGAAGCAGTAGTGGTTGTCAGGGGCCGGGGATTGGGGAGAAATGGGGAGTTGTTATTCAAAGAGTTTAATGTTTTAGTTATGCTAGAGGAATATGTTCTAGAGATCTGCTGTACAACGTAGTGCCTACAGTTAATGGTGCAGTATTGTGAATTTCAAAATTTTCTAAGAAGATAGACCTCATGTTAAGTGTTTTTACTCTCCTTTCAAGGAAACTCTGGGAAGTGTTGAATATATCTGTTACCTTGATTATAATGATGGTATTACAAGTGTTTACATATGACTAGACTCCTCAAATTGTACACGTTAAATACATACAGTCTTTCCTATATCAATTATACTTCAATGAAGCTGTTAAAATTAATTAAAATACATTTTAAATATAAAATGTGCTTTCATTAATCTTCTTCCTCTTTCCTGATCTTTAAGTTGTAAGTGTAGCCATCAATTTAGATTCTGTATGTCCCATCTAAATGAATGAATGATGATGATTGATCTTTACTTTACAACTGGACTGTATTATTGCATGCATCTAATGTGGTATGCATTTTTTGAAGAGAGGAACTTCAGATTCAAGTGATTATTTGCCTTTCTTCTACTTTGACTTGGGGCACATATCTGTGGAATATCTGGTTTATTTGATTTAATTTCCTTCTTCCATAAAGTCTGTAGATTTTGTCACTGGATTTGAAGTCCTAATGCAATGTATGATGATGAATGCATTCTACTCTATCTCTGCCCTTTGTCAAACATGTGACCTCGGGAAAATTACATTATTTCTCTGAACATGAGAGTTCCCAAATGCAAAAATAAGAGAAATTCTTCACTCCTCTCATAGAAATCTCATGGATCATAGAACACATTTAAAGCATCTAGCAATGTGCCTAATTGATTTTATTAATTTAATCAGTATTTCACTTTTTCATCCCCCCTTTTTTTACATTTTATGTCAAACCCCCTATATGTTTTAATTTTTAATTGAAAAAGACCTTCATCTTTGTAAATATTTCAAATTAGAGAAATTTTTCCCATCCATGTTACAGATTAACAATATATAGTGGATCATATATGCTCTTTGGCTTCTCAAAGATGTTGTCATGGCTACTTATTTGCCATCAAAGATAATTTGGGCTGGGCTATTTCCAAAAATTAGCCCCTAGGAAAGTCAGCATGATCTATAGACTGGTTGTTAAACATTTGAGGTTTTTTATAATAAAGTAAATTAATGCAATATAATTACAGATTTATGAAGTATCCTGAAATAGACATATGTATGTTTTCTCTGCTTTGTCTTTTTTGTCTTCTTTATCTTAAAACCTAAGAAACTCATTAAAAAAAAAAAACTAATTCAAAAGAATATCTAAAATTTCCAAATCAGGAAAATGCAGATGTTCTTTTTCATAATATTACTCTTCTAAAATTACACATAGTGCGTAATCAATAGTTCGGGTAGCAGTGTAACTATAATAACAGTTATATGCTGTGTTTGAATAAATGTCTTACATTTATACTTCCCATATTTCTGCAACTTCCAAGTTTAAACCTGTTAACTTATTTGATCATTACAGTTCCCCCCGATTAGATAATGAAATTTCTTTTTATTCCCAGTGAAAGTGAAGAAAAATGAAAACAAATATACTTATTTCTCCATTTTAGGTCCTTATTTTATTTTGTTTTTTAAAAGACACAATCAGCAGAAGTTTTCCTATTTAGGAATTTTAAGTACTGACCTCCAGACGACCTTGTCCTTTAGCTCCTAAAGGTCTCATTCCAAATTCCATTGTTAAACTGCAAAAAGAACTATCAGATGGGTCCCTAATGATAGCAAGTTTCCTTCCTTCCTATTTTCTCTCTGTAACTGTAGTATTTGTGTTGAATGAAACTGAATATGTTAGACCCAACTGACAACATTAAGATCCTATGCAAGTGTCATTATTTTGGTGCATAGTGCAGTCGACACAATGGACTGTGGAAAGGTTCAGAATACAATGTTTTCTTCGCTGGTATTGTCATTAAGCTCATATATATACAGTGGCAAGACAATATTTCAGCCAAGATTGGAGGCACTATATATCAGCCACTCCTTTAAAATGAAGTAGCACTAAGTTCTGTCCAGTGAAATATTTTTTCTAACAAATCTGCTCCAGTCAGAGGTTATTTCTAAGCAATAACATATATGTGGAAACTTATCATGAGTGCCATGCTGGATTTCTGGTTGGTTGGCTTGCCAAACCACTGGAGAGGCTGATAAGCAAATACAGCCAGCCATAGTATACACTCAAGATTAACTTCTATGAGATGTGATTTAAAATAATTACTCAGGCTCACATTGACCTCATCCTGCTCGGACTTCTTGCTTCACTCTTGAGAGGAGAGCTATTTTCTGCATTTTCCTGGGTTACCACAATATTTCTTTTTTTTTAAATTTTATTTATTTATTTTTGCTAGAGAGAAGGAGAGAGAGAGAGAGCGAGGGCATGAGGGGGATAGGGAGGGAGAAGCAGTCTCCCCACTGAGCAGGGAGTCCCATGTGGGACTCGATCCCAGGATCCTGGGATCATGACCTGAGCTGAAGGCAGACACTTAACCGACTGAGCCACTCAGACGTCCATCTACATTTCATAAAATAGAGGCTAAAAATCTTCAGCTGTATTCTTAGAGTAACAATGATAATAATTACACTAATATCTAAAACTTAAAATCCTTTATGGCTCACACACTGTTCCATGTCCATATGTTAATTCATTTAATCCCCACAACAACCCTAGGAAGTGGGTACCTTATTCCCTTTCTGCATACAGTGAAATGTGGACACAGTTTAATATTTTGCCCTAGGTGATAGGGTAATACGCACAAAAGTTGAGATCCTAACGAAACCATGGTTCCAAAGGCCAGTTTTTAACCACTATGCTATACTGTAGAAAGGGGAAACATTTTTATGCCAGTGATTCTACCAACTTGTTCTCTCCTCTTCATGGTTCTTTCTCTGCTCCCATTTGTGTGTAGTCAGAGCACCAAAGTCAGGGCTTAGTCCCTGTCTACTAGGGGTATTCATGAATCGAGTTGTAAGCAAGAGAAACTAACTCTTACAGAAAAGCAGTTTACTGAAAAGATACTGCATAGTTCACAGTATCGCCAAAAATATTTTAAGAACCAAGTTTTTACACAAGGAGGTAAAAACAAGCACATGGTTCCCCATCCCGCTAGCACCAAACTTTGTTCTGTGACTTTCTTTGGACAATGGAATGTAAATGGAATATTTTTATGCCACTTCTGAGAAGCAGCTTTAAAGAGCATTGCATGATTCTGCCATCTCTCTTTTCTCTCTCATAAACTCAGCATGTCCCATTAGGGACTGTTCCTAAGGTGCAAATCCCAGAAATAAATGCTTCTTGTTTTTCACCCCTGAGATTTTGGCTTATTTGTTAAGCAACATAACTTAGCTTAAATTGGCTCACGTAGGGGCACTCAGCAGCAAACAAAACCATGTCCAAGATGATGTGACAGTGTGCATTCAGTGAGAACACTGTTTCTTTTCTGCAAGGGAAAGTGAATGTGAAGGCTGGTACTGCTGCCACCCCTGATTCAGCACCAAATCCTAGTCTTGGCACCCACTGCCATCATTGTCCCAGAAACAGGATTTGCTGTTGCCACAGCAGTCATGGATTTCACACAGTTCATGTTTCTTCAGTTCCTGATTCAATGTCCAGGAGAGAGGCATCTAATTACTGGCGTCTAGGACTAGTACTTTTGCCTCAGTCACAAGGTTACCTGGGAAAGCAAATATCCGGGTTTTTCAGGTTTTATGATAAGAGGCTCTTCTCATCAACATGCACACGGAGGAATTTCTCAGATAACAAAGGGAGATTCTTTACATGCATCAGAACCTCCCAGACGTCAAATATCCCAATTAAGGCAGATTGAGTTCCCCTCTCTCTCTTTATCTCCCCTCCCACACCCCACTCTGTACCTCCTTCCCTCCCTCCCCATCTGTCCCTCCCTCTGTCTAACCCTAACTCTATCTCTTTCATTGCAATGAGTTTTAATAACACTGTGGTTCTCCACGAATATGAATGGATTGTAACAGGAGAGGAAAAGTAGGAGGAAGACCAAAATTCAGGCCCTGGTGAAAGTTACATTGTTCAGTCCAGATTTATCTTTAACAAAACTGAAACAAATACCTTAATTCGAAAACTATATCTATTTCTTACCTTACTCAGAATCTGTATGAAGGGAAGAGTAATGATAATTAGCAAACCTCAAAACCCAACACATTTATTGTTTCAACAATGAAGTCAAAGTGTTCTAGCTTTTAACTTGGGAGAGGATACATAGAGACAGTCCCCTTTAGAGTTGCTATTCCATATAGGGGTGCATGGCCCTGAAGTGTAGAAATGGAATTTTTCTCTGTTTTCATATATTTATTTCTGTCAGAGGAAGATCACATAAATAAAATTTATACAAGACACATATACATAAAACAAAATGCCATTGTATTAACTGAAAGATTTTCTTTTCTGAGAATCATCAATGTGTTCTCTCATCACAGCTCCTTTTTTTTTTTTTTTTTAAGATTTTATTTATTTATTTGAGACAGAGAGACTGAGAGAGAGAGAGAGCACATGAGAGGGGGGAGGGTCAGAGGGAGAAGCAGGTTCCTTGCTGAGCAGGGAGCCCGATGTGGGACTCGATCCCGGGACTCCAGGATCATGACCTGAGCCGAAGGCAGTCGCTTAACCAACTGAGCCACCCAGGCGCCCTCATCACAGCTCCTTTTGCAACAACTTGTGGTCAAAGATTACTTGATGTGTCTCATCCCATCAGTTGGGTAGCACAACTTCCATTTGCAAACCAGTTCTCTTTTGCTAATTCCAACTAGAGTGGCTTTCTTAGCTTCTGTTGAGTTACAGATGGCCATGTTTCCAAGATATAATCAATAAATGATCATCTAAAGCCTGAAGGTCATGGGACTCTGAGAAAGCTTTCGTTTTATTGATAAAAGACCTCATAATATAAAT
Source organism: Mirounga leonina (assembly GCF_011800145.1). Classification (NCBI taxonomy): domain Eukaryota; kingdom Metazoa; phylum Chordata; class Mammalia; order Carnivora; family Phocidae; genus Mirounga; species Mirounga leonina. Next base: position 19,217,287 of record NW_023270314.1, on the reverse strand, counting down.
AGAATGCTCCTTTCCTTTTATTATTGCTTTTAATGCACATACATGGAGCTTTGGCCACCATTTTGTAAATTTGAAGGACAACATAAAGAAGAAAAACCAATACGTTAAGGACGGTATATATTGTTTAACAACTGAGTAACTACCATCTACTTGTATGATACTCCTTAATTTACAAATAAATTTCTTGGGGTGCCTGGGTGGCTCAGTTGTTAAGCGCCTGCCTTCGGCTCAGGTCATGATTCCAGGGTCCTGGGATCGAGCCCCGCATCGGGCTCCCTGTTCAGCAGGAGGCCTGCTTCTCCCTCTCCCACTCCCCCTGCTTGTGTTCCCTCTCTAGCTGTCTCTCTCTCTGTCAAATAAATAAATAAAATCTTTAAAAAACAAAACAAAAAAAATAAATTTCTTTATATTTCAAGCCACTATTAGTTAGATATTTTATTAATTGAAACCAAAAATATCCCCTTTTGATACACCTGGCAAGCATGACACCATATGAAATAAAATAAAATGTTTATTATTTTATTAGAAGGGATTTTTGATATAAACTTTGGGAAACTCAGTGAAATAATCCTATCACACAAAACTGAGAATATTTATTTAGAGACAAAATTTCCCCAATAGCTTTATTACCAGTATATTTCTTGAGCAGACAGTATTTAATGTACTGTGGCTTTTGTCTCTGTAAGTTTATTTTCCATAATTTTATGCTGATCACCAATTGCATGGAAAAATTCACATTTCTAATTAAATTGTTAATTTTTTCTTAATAGACATTGTACTTTTATCTTCAAGGACCTGTATTCATTAGTCTCTGATTATAATGACATCTTAGAGTTATTGCTTTGAGAGTCGAAGTCTGTTTTGTAATTAATTAGCTGTTAATCTTAAGTACATTGACTAGAGCTTTATGAATCTGTATCTTAAATTATACCTTGTATATTTAATTTTCTAAGTATATGCTGAAGCTTCTCTAGCATGGCAATATCCTAGGCTTCCCTCAAAATAAAAGCATCCTATTTCAATAAATAGTTTACAATATTTTGTTTCTCATAGATTTTTTAAACTCTTGCCTCCATAATTTTCTCTTTTGAAGGAAGAGTTAAAAAGTATCTACTAAAGAGAAAAAAAGATTAAATTGCAATGCATATTATCAAAATTATTTAAAATTATATATGGGTGGCAGTGTGAGTGACAGTAAAGAGACATCACAGAATTTATGCAAATTAGGAGTTTTTCCTTCAACTATCCTCAATATATCCCCCAAAGACTTAGACATACAAACATTTAGTTAAGTACTTGCTTTCCTCTTAAAAAAGAGGGATCTCTGAAAATAATGCATTAGTGCCATTATCTGCACTAAATGGTATTTAGAACATAAGGTGCTGGTAAGAGAGTTAGGAATGATCACATTATTTAGGCTGTTCAGTGCAAAGCATGACTCATGCACATCTGAGATGCTTAGAGGGGACTAACAGGCTGTTTATGAAATTGATATCTAAATCTTAGGTAAAAAATTATGTTTATTTCTATCTTGAATATTGTCATTTTGGTCAATGTAGAATTTGTTGGATATTTAGAATTTCAGCTGGCTTTCATTTCTTGGTGGTGAAATAAATAACTACTCTTTCCTCTTAATGTTTATACATATTCAGAACTAAATTATTTAAATTAAATTTTAATGCTTGATAATTTAAGCAGACAAATTAAGCTATTCAGAATTAAATCTGATTACATGATCATTGAAAAGTAATACCATATGCAGCTGGGTACAACCCATAAAATAATTTTTTATAAAAGAACTGAAACTTTAATTACATGTGTATATCATTTCATATTATTATCTAAATTGTTATACTCTCCTTCACATATAGTTCTAATTTAGCTTCAGTCTCATTAAATGTTTCCAATATTCATTTTCTACTGTTCCTCAATTTTAAATTTGGTCCTTTGTCATATATTAGTATTAATGTTATATAGGCACATATTTATTTTTACCCACCTTATTCCTCAAAGGTATTTAATATTACCATAATGTTCTTTCACAAGGAAATTGAATAATAATCAGAGACCAAGAAATCATTTGGAAATGTGGTATGGACTGACTTTATTTATTTATTTTTTTAAAGATTTTATTTATTTATTTGAGACAGAGAATGAGAGATAGAGAGCATGAGAGGGAGGAGGGTCAGAGGGAGAAGCAGACTCCCTGCTGAGCAGGGAGCTCGATGCGGGACTCGATCCCGGGACTCCAGGATCATGACCTGAGCCGAAGGCAGTCGCTTAACCAACTGAGCCACCCAGGCGCCCCCTGACTTTATTTTTGATGATTGAGTCCTAACAGCTTTTAAGCCCTACCACTTCCCCTTCATATTAGTAAAGTTGATAAAGTAAGCCTGGATGCTTTGCTTTTGTGCTTGTGGGAAGTTCAAAGCATGCAATCTCTGGCCCACTTATAATTATCCTCACCCCTCACTGTGAAAGTATAGCCAGTCTCCTTTTGGACCATCTTGGGAAATTATCTCGCTTACTCCAGAAAGCCTCAATATGTAAGTGTTAAACTTTTTCATACCTTCCTGGTGTGTGTGTGTGGCATCATTAATCTCAATACCTGAACCAAATGCTGAATGGGGCGTCCATCCTGTCTTTGTGAGTTGTTTGCAGCAGTTAGCACTGTAAATGGTTTGGGCGATGGTCACCACCACTAGTCATCATCATTCTTTTTGCTTTTATTCACTGCCTAATGGCAAACATGATCTTTGAGTTGTGCTTCTCTGTAGTTGAGTCCTACTGAGCCTCTCATAGCTTAACACATCTATGTTGAAAGTTTTTATACTTGACATTTAAGGAGAGGAGTATGGGACTTGGCCTTCTTTAAAGTGGCCCTGAGTTGAGTGTCCTGATCCAGACTATGACATTTAAGGACAGGACTATGGGACTTGGCCCTTCTTAAAGTGGTCCTGAGTTGAGTGTCCTGGTCCAGACTATGACATTTGAAGACAGAAGTATGGGACTTGGCCCTCTTTAATGTGGTCCTGAGTTGAGTGTCCTGG
>NW_023270314.1:19133185-19214227 GCF_011800145.1 Mirounga leonina | reverse complement strand
TATGGGACTTGGCCCTCTTTAATGTGGTCCTGAGTTGAGTGTCCTGGCCCAGACTATCTTTGTGTCTTATATTGAATCATGTGTCTCAATTCAGTATAAGCCATGACTGATGCTTTATGAGAAGAACTCTTACCCTGTAACTACTGATTATATGTCTAAACCAGACATAGGCCCCCATTTGATAGAACATTTAGAGGGAAAACTGATATTCTCTGCAATACATGGGCACATTAGATGGTCACGTTTGTGGAGGAATAGTTACCATGTGGCTTGCTGAGGTCACATCCCTAAAAGCAATGGCTTGTTAGGACCCTACAAAATGCTTCTGCTGTTGCTGCTGCCCATACCTTTATGGCCGAAGAAGATATTCTGATCCTCAGGGTTTAGGGAAAATACCCATGGCACCCTTGTGGCACAATCACAGGGTTCATTCAAACTTGATTTGAACTTGGGGGTCCTTAACCTCTATAAAGCAACTGTTGCCACGAGGGAAACCCCTAACCCTGATGATATAGATTTAACACATTCTGGAAGAAGAAACTTCCAAATATGGGCAGGCTAGAGAGAATCTCCCCTGCAATAGTACTGAAGGTAGTCCATTCAACTATGGTGATGATGACAATGAAGGAGGAGGAGGAGAACAACAACAATAAGAACAACAGGAAGAGGGAGGAGGACAAGAGGAAGTTGTAATCATTGCCTGGATATAGAGAAAGGAAGCAAAAATCTAAAATAGAAGTCCAAGATTTGACCTATTTGGAAATCCAAAATTTACTAAAATAATTTATAACAACCACAAAAAAGATAAAACTTCACTGATTGACCTTTATGCCTCTACAATATAGGTTCTGAATTATCTTTAACATCTGCTGAAATGTACCAACTGGCAAACCTTAAGAATCTTAATTGATACTGGGGCTCAAGTTACAGTTATACTGGAGATTCCACTAAATTTAAATAAGGTGCCCCCTGTTCTCTTGGAGGAGTTACCAAATATAAAAGTCTCACCTTAACCATTGGAACTCTTGCCTTGCCTAAAATTCCCCATTGTCATAACACCTATTGTCCTAAAATATCCCATATTGAGCATGACCATTCTTAACCAATGAGTAGTACATTTAAATAGATAAATCTTGTTACCTATCAATCAGCTTGACAAAATATGATCTGCCATAGACCTCCCTCTGCTACCCCCCTACCCAGTTAAAATAGTTAGTATGATCTGATATAAATTAAAATAGGCCTTTACAGATTGAAGCCCATTATACAAAGCCTATTTTGACAAGGCATGGTTTTCCTGACCATTTCTTCATTTAACAGCATCATTTGGCCTGATCTTAAACTTGGAATGAATGAATGGAGACTCATGGGTTACAGCAACTATTATACTATGGTTTCCCCCATTAAGATACTGATGTCGAATATAATTGAATATACTGACTCTATCCAATCAGAAACTGGTGAATACTTTGCAATTATAAATTTGGCTAATATTTTCTGTTCACTGCCTATTTCAATAGCCTGTCAGTGGCAGGTTGCCTTTAAGTTCAAAGAAACACAATTACCTGACTACACATAGAGTACCTCAGTAGTCTGCCATCTCACACAGTCTTTATAGGAAAAAAATTTAACCCCATTCAGCTTTCTCCAGGAGCACAGGTATGACATCACATCAGTGACATCATTCTCTAAGGATTCATTTGACAAACTCATTCAGGGCATACAAAAAATAACAAAGGAGTTTTACCAAAAGGGGATGAGTTGTTGACCCATCCCTGGTACAAGGCCCCACCATCTTGGTCAAATTCCTAAAAATTATTGGTCAGTCAAGTGTTGCTCCATCATTGGCACTATTAAGAAACAAATATTTATCTGCTCAGTACAGCAATATTAACATGAGCCAAACATATTTTAGGCCTTCTCAATTTATAAATTTTACTTAAATCCATTTATGCTGTTACTTGCAAAACAGCCCATTTTGAATGAGGTACCTTACTATAAAAGTCTCTAGAATTAATTCAAATTGCAATACAATAGGCACTCCCTGTAATGTCTCCCAGGCACTCCTTCACGGTAGAAGCTTTAGCAACCTCCTCTAATGCCTCCTCTGGATCAACCAGGATGGCAACAAATTCCCTTTGGACGTCTGGAACATAAAGTTCCCATGGACTTGTGTGGTACATACCATTAGAGCATCAGTTGTTAGCTGCATACTGAGCTTACCTATGTTCTAGGCTTATAGCTAGCTGCTCATTATGCCTTAGGTCATAAAGCAGCACCCTGCAAGCTTGGTTCAACCACCAAGGATTCCCTGATAAAATGAAAAATGTACCTGCAAGATAGAACTAAATCTGGGTCCTCTGACATATTCTGTCTGCAGGGGGAATGGCATTCTTATCTTTAGTCCATTGTCAGATACAAGGTGACAGAGGAGGTCCCTCGCTTTCCCACCCCTCTGCTTGGATAGCCCATTGGTACTGAATGAATGAATAGCATAGCAAAGGTAATTTTTATACTTTATGTATGGCAGAAACATTCTCATACATGATGGAGCTTGCTGGAGAGCTGCTGGTTTTCGTCCCTTCACAAAGAATATCTCTGATCAGCAATGAAACCCAAAGGCTAGCACTATTGACTATATTTCAGGCAGTGATCTTAGCACTATATTGGCCCCATCTGTTTGTTTTTATGGACTCTCTGACCATTTTCAGTCGTCTGGCTATTTGGTTCAGTCAGTGGCCACAATGACAATCCTTTATCCAATATTGCTGCCTTTGGGAAAAAGAGTTCTTGGAAACTCTTGACTCACAGACACTCAAAATAAAATTAAAGATCTCTCTTGTCTTTATCCATACTAAAATCACTAGGCAAGGCCTCATCATTATACTCCTCAATCCCTTCTGAGTTTAGACATTATTGACCATGAACAGGGTACTAATTTTACTTCTCAAATTATGTATTGTTGGGTTCTTAGACATGCAATGGAACTTTTACCTCCCTGTCAGCACTGGGCTACAGGTCTCACAGGGCAACAACATGTATTAAACAGTTTCAAATTCAATTAAATGAAACTTTGTACATGTTAGTCATTAAACATTGAGGTGAATTGTAATAAAGAGTATAACTCCTTTCTTGATGTTTTATGGCTGACAGATTTTAAACCCTACCACTCCCTGTTCACCTTCTCCTACACATCTGGGTAATCTTATAAGGTAGACTGGATGCTCTCTCCTTTGGGACCAATGGCAAATTCAAACCATACAAGCCATGCAAGGTTTGTGAGAAACCTCTCTCTGGGCCCCCCCTAACCACCATGAAAGAGAAGCCCATCTCCTTTCCCCATCCCCCAAAGTCATTTTGGGGCCACCCTTGGATGCCACACTGCTTTTCCGAGAAAGACTTATTGTGTCATTAATTTTTTTTACACCCTATTGGTGTATATATGGCATCTGATGGCATCTTGACATTGAACTAAATTTTGATTGGGGTGATTGATCCTGCTTTTATGGAGTGGCTACAATAGAAATGCTGTGCATCAAATGTCACTCTATTTGTGCAGAGCAAAAAAAAAAAAAAAAAACTGGTTTCCTCAAAAATATCTAAGGCAGAAAACACAATGGTTATCTGATTATCACAATTGCAAAGAGTCCACATTACTGAAACACTGATTACTGTTATAGATGAATATTTTCACCCAAAGAGACAAAAATAAGTTGTTTAATAACAAAAACAACAACGAAAGAGTGTTTTGTTCTTGTGCTGATCCACAAAAAGTATGCTCAGAAGAGAAGAAAGTTTGCTGGTGTCTTGTTCTACGTTATTAAAATGGTTGACTTTTAATGTTTACTTTGGTTTTAAGTGCATTGTAAAAAAGTTTGGAAGCATTCATTTTTCCCTCTCTAATTATTGTAATGAGTACAAATAATGATACTTGTACAACAGTTCCTTCTATTAATATATTTCTGATCCTTAGAAGTAAGCATGCCATTTGCATGTCTATCTTTAGAAACATTTCCATCCACCAGCTAATCATTAATCAACTGGTACCCATTAGAGCTTGACAGCAAAAAAGAAAGAAAAAAAAGTCGAATGAAGTTTGTTTTTAACAATGGAGAAAACACAATGAAGCCTGCAAGGTTAAAACCATGTTTTAGCAGTAACAAGAATGTTTTGATTCACAAACTGGGGTGAGAATAATGCTTCCACCCCATTCAAAGAATCTCAAAGTGCAGTGATCAGTGCCATTTTCCAGTTCTTTCTCTCTTTTCCTAATATGTCCAAGACTGTGTGGATGCTTTGTAGTGTCCCCAAAGATAGCCCTGCTGTCTCTTGTCTGACCATGATGAGAAAGGAACTCAGATGAACTAAGAGGATTTCTCAGTTTTTCCTAGAAGCTGCTTATTCTAGCATGAGCCCTTTCATCAAAGAGTCATTGAACTTCTTGTACTACACTAAAGTTCTAGAGCTGAATCCCATAAAAACTTAAGAAATTTGTTTGCTGCTGCACTGTTGGTCATGCTCTTACAGCTGCCACAACAGTTGGAACTTACAAACACATATGCAAGTTGAAGTCCTTGAGCAGGCTTCACACTCAGGCCAGTTCCTCCACCTCTAGGTAAAATGTTGCTCAGACTAGGAGCATATAGGAGTTTATTAAGATGTGAAATAATATAAATTCCCTCACTTCAGAATGTTCAGCCAAGTGGTACCCCATGCCCAAACTGACTTAAAATCCTAATATTAACAAAACCAGGAACCTGGATTTGCTCACTCTGCCACATTTTCAAAGTAAAGTCTGTCCAATGAATGGATTAGGTGAGCTCTCTGACCCAAAATAACCATCTTGTTCTCTACTCAGTGCAATAGCAATCCTGCCTGTCCCATCTCTTTCTCTTCCCAGAGTGATCTGTTTTCTTAATTATATGGGCTGTTACATATCATTAAATATATATAATTATATATATAATTAAAAATTAAAAATAAATATAAATAAATCAAAGGGCTGTTATATTTAATTATATATATAATTATTATCCTTCCCACCATAGCAGTATTGTAATAACCTAGAATCTCAGGAAGAAATGGTGAGAACATATAGTCTTCAACTCCAAGGAAACCTCTTATCTCTTCAGAATTCTCCATGTTTACCTGAGATATTTTGATCTCCTTTAACAAAAATTAAAAAAATATTAGCAGTAGTTCTTTCAATGAATAGGCATTTAAACACCATGAATTTGGGGCCCCTGGGTGGTTCAGTGTTAAGGTTAAGTGTCTGACTGTTGATCTCAGCTCAGGTCATGATTTAGGGTCAAGAGATCAAGCCCCATGTTGGGCTCCACATTCAGCAGGGAATCTCCTTAAGATTCTCTCCCTCCCTCGGCCCCTCTCCTCCACTTTCTCTCTTTCTCTCTCTCAAAAAATTAAACCTTTAAAAAAATTAACACCATCAATTCAACTGGACTCTACTTTCCAACCATGTTATAGAATGCCTCAAAAATAGGCAATTAAGGATATTGTTTATACATTGAAATTATTAACATGGTATTCCTTATGTTCCACAAATAAGTGAAATCATAAAGGGGGGGAGTCGGAGGGAGAGATGAACCATGAGAGACTATGGACTCTAAGAAACAATCTGAGGGTTTTAGAGAGGAGGGGGGTGACTGGTTGGGTTAGCCCGGTGATGGGTATTGAGGAAGGCACGTACTGCATGGAGCACTGGGTGTTATATAAAAACAATGAATCATGGATCACTGCATCAAAAACTAATGATATATTGTATGGTGACTAAGATAACATAATAAAATTAAAAAAGAAATTATTAACATGGACTTTTGACTTCTGAAAATATAATTTTGTTATCTATCATTTATTAAGTAAATAGAAAAAAACATGTTATTTTTTATGGCTATATTCTCTAGGAAACAGCAATTTGTTTGCAAAATTTCTAAACATTCTTAATTAACCACAAATTTTCTAGATTCCAGGCTAGGGGGTAAAATTAACTTTCATAAAACCAATATTATAGACTGTATGATACTTGAGGAAAAATTAATTTGCCTTTTTTGGTGGCAATAAATATATTAAAAGTCTATATCACCTACACATATAAGATAGTTACGAAGTTGAATTCAATGAAAAATATCCAGTTAAAGTCATTTGTTTCCATTTACATGATATTAGCTGGCTTTAACTATTTAACTTACATGCCTATTATGCAATAGACTGCTTCAGAGCATGAGTGAAATACTTTAAGTAATCCTATTTTCCCATCGTTGTGTGAGGTGACTGAAGAGAAAATCTGGCCTTTTAGTCAAACATAGCATTATAAATTAGGGTACCATGTGGTCTGTAACACCATTGTTGTCAAACTATGATTATAGAGATATTAGAAGCTAGTATATTTTTTTTATGATGTTATGTTAGTCACCATACATTACATCATTAGTTTTTGATGTAGTGTTCCATGATTCATTGTTTTTTGGTTTTTTTTTTTTTTTTGAAGATTTTATTTATTTATTTGACACAGCGAGAGAGGGAACACAAGCAGGGGGAGTGGGAGAGGGAGAAGCAGGCTCCACGCAGAGCAGGGAGCCCAATGTGGGACTCGATCCCAGGACTCTGGGATCATGACCTGAGCCGAAGGCAGACGCTTAACCGACTGAGCCACCCAGGCGCTCCATGATTCATTGTTTTTATAAAACACTCAGTGCTCCATTCAGTACGTGCCCTCTTTAATACCCATCACCAGGCTAACCCATCCCCCTACCCCCTCCCCTCTAAAACCCTCAGTTTGTTTCTCAGAGTCCATAGTCTCTCATGGTTTGTCTCCCCCTCCAATTTCCCTCCCTTCATTTTTCCCTTCCTACTATCTTCTCTTTTTTTTTTTTTAGCATATAATGTATTATTTGTTTCAGAGGTATAGGTCTGTGATTCAACAGTCTTACACAATTCACAGAGCTCACCATAGAAGCTTGTATATTTTTAATACCCTAGAAGTTTAAGATTATAGCTAAGAACCATACCCACAGGAAACATTAGTTTTGCTTGCATGACAAAGTTGACCAGAAACAAATACTAGATGAAATATTTTCAAATATGGCCTGTGTTTCTTCAGGTTACTCATGTCTAATATCTACTCTGTATGTAACTCATTTCTGCCTTCTTAGGAAATAAAACTGTTTTGCTATTATGATCACATCCAATAAAATGTTATACATTTTGGCATATCTTTTTGGTAACATTTTAGTATTATAAATATTATTGCATATATATGTACATGCATTTTGTGTATTTATACTTTTACCTATAAAATTATAAATTTATATCTAGTGAAAATGTATATTCTGAGTAAAATAAAATAGCATTGCCAAGTTTTTCTATTTATTTCTTCAGATAGAATTCTATTAGTAATATTTTAGTATTTGTGCATTCATTCATGCTATGTGCATAGCCTATCTCTACTCATTCTATTTCAATGTCTGCTCCTCTGTGAAAATTTCCCCAAGATCAGAATATTGTGTTTTTAGTTATCTTGTTGTGGACATGCCTATAAATCATACTGCGAACCATGGACTGTGGTTTGTTCAGCTTTAAATTCCTCATGTTAATCAATACACTAGTTCACTGCCCATAGTAAATAATTCCTAATAGTAGAATTGAAGTCAGAGCCAATGGAACAAGTGTCTTAAGATTGTCTTAAAGTTGAATAAGGGTAACCAGCATTTCCGTAGAAGGGGTCATTGCAAATGCATTTCACTTTCAAATGGGACCCTCCTAAACAAAAGAATGCATTATGCCTCACTGGTTTATCTTCATTGGTTAGGAAAAAATGGTAGATGGTAGAAGGTAAGAGCAGTTACTGATAATAATCTGCATATATTTTAGCTCCTTATTCTAAATTGAAGGAAAGTTTTTATAAGGCTCAATACAGTTGTCATCTTACCTAAAAAGTATATCATTGTTATATGATTCAAATAAATGTTAGCTATTATCAGACCTAGGAAGGTTAATTGTAGCTGTTTATGTCCTGTATCTCACATTAACATTACTATTAAAGTCTTTATCATTATTTCCAGTTTATTTTTTCTGAGAACCCTGATGATAAAGAGTGCCTTTATCCCTCAGCTTCCAGTACTTAACACAACTCATGGTCCATTGTATATACTCAGTACAAATTTGTAGAATAAATGTATAGTCTTATTTGAATTGTAAGACTGTTGCTTGCAATTGTAGGACTCATGCTACTCCTTGATAAATTTTGCCATTACATGTGGCTTTAAAAAGCTGTATATTTATTATAAATGGAGAAACAGTATTGTCAATAAATTAATTTTTACTTTTGAAGACATGACAAAGTATAAATAAAAGTTAGGTTATAAGTATTTGCAAGGTTATTACAGTAATGATTTGGTTTGACAGAATTTGAGTTAAAACTGTCATCTTTATTCTAATAAATGCTTCTAGATAAATTGAAAGAGGAATTAGTGGCTATTGTTTCATAAAGCTTTAACAGTAAAATTAACACTAGTTATATAGATAAAAATGAACAGAAAAAAATAAAACCTGTTATGTCACTAGATTTTCATCTACTCGAAGATGCAGTATTATATTTCTTAAAGATTTTATTTTATTTGAGAGAGAGGGCATGAGTGAGATAGAGCACGAGCAGGGGGGAGGGGGAGAAGGAGAAGCAGACTCCCCACTGAGCAGGGAGCCTGATGTGGGGCTCCATCCCAGGACCCTGAGATCATGACCTGAGCTGAAGGCAGACGCTTAACCGACTGAGCCATGCAGGTGCCCTGAAGATGGAATATTATTAACAATAATTCATGTCATTATTAATCATAAAGTTGATGGTAATAACATTTCATTTGCTCATGCTAATTTCCTAGTTTGCCAGTGGGTTAGTTGTAACCTATTCCCTGTTTTTAGAAGAAAAATATACTGGTAGATTCCTTGTTAGTGTTACATAGTAATTAGCTATGCAGGGATTTGGGCCCAAGTCTTTATTTATTTTTATTTTATTTTGTTTTGTTTTGTTTTGTTTTGCTAGTCACCATACAGTACATCATTAGGTTTGATGTAGTGTTCCATGATTCATTGTTTGCGTGTAACACCCAGTGCTCCATGCAATATGTGCCCTCCTTAATACCCATCATCAGGCTAACCCATCCCTCCACCCCTCCCCTCTAAAACCCTCAGTTTGTTTCTCAGAGTCCATAGTCTCTCATGGTTCATTTCCCCCTCCGATTTCCCCCCCTTCATTTTCCCCTGCCTTTTCCTAATGTCCTCCATGCTATTTCTTTCTTTCTTTCTTTTTTTTTTTTAATTTATTTGATAGAGAGACAGCGAGAGAGGGAACACAAGCAGGGGGAGTGGGAGAGGGAGAAGCAGGCCTCCCGCTGAGCAGGGAGCCTGATGCGGGGCTCGATCCCAGGACTCTGGGATCATGACCCGAGCCGAAGGCAGACGCTTAACAGACTGAGCCACCCAGGCGCCCCCTCCATGCTATTTCTTATGTTCCACAAATAAGTGATGAAACCCCATATGATAATTGACTTTCTCTGCTTGACTTAATTCACTTAGCGTAATCTTCTCCAGTCCCATCCATGTTGATGCAAAAGTTGGGTATTCATCCTTTCTGATGGCTGAGTAATATTCTGTTGTATATATGGACTACATCTTCTTTATCCATTCGTCTGTTGAAGGGCATCTTGTCTCTTACAGTTTGGCTATTGTGGACATTGCTTCTATGAACATTGGGGTGCATATGGCCCTTCTTTTCACTACATCTGTGTCTTTGGGATAAATACCTAGTAGTGCAATTGCTAGGTCATACGATAGCTCTATTTTTATTTTTTTGAGGAAACTTCCCACTGTTTTCCAAAGTGGCTGTACCAACTTGCATTCCCACCAACAGTGTAAGAGGGTTCCCCTTTCTCCACAACCTTTCCAGCATGTGGTTTCATGCCTTGTCAACTTTTGCCATCCTAACTGGTGTAAGGTGGTATCTCAGTGTGGTTTAGATTTGAATTTCCCTGATGGCTAATGATAATGAACGTTTTTTCATGTGTCTGTTAGCCATTTGGGTGTCTTCTTTGGAGAAGTGTCTTGAACCCAAGTCTTTATGTTTCTATAATGCCTGTGGTTTTATATCTGCACTGAACATGATTAATGCTGATTTACCTTGAGTACCTTATATCTGATTTCTCAATATGCTTTTATTTGGACATATTGGACCTATCACTATTCAAAAATCTTACCATTCCTCATCTCCACACCCTTACTGAAATGATGCCTGCACCTCTAGGCATTTCAATTTCTAAAAAACCTTACACAGCAAATGATGTCCACCTTAATTTTATAAGATCATTCCTGATTTTCTCAACTGGATGTGAAATATCTTTTTGAATACTCAGAATGAATTTTTTATTATTTGATAGCACAAATCAAATCCTGTTTTCCCTTTAGTTATTTGCATGTTCATATGCTTCCTCCCCACAAAACATTATAAGCTTCTAGATCCAGGAATTATGTCTTGTCAATCTTTGTAGCCCCTGTGTTACCTGGCACAATAGAGTAATAATGTCTTGTATGTGTAGAGCCCTTTTCAGTTTATGAAATATTTTCAAAAAATTCTTGATATAAAGAATTTTATCAAAATTAGAACTTTTCAAACTGATATGATCTGCATCTAAAATGTTTGCATATAGAATCCAATCATCAGGTGGAGGATTGAATTAACTTCTAAGACCGCTCTACCCTAATATTCTACAGCTTGATCCTCATGACAATTTTGTGAAGCCAGCAGAAAAGCCATTTAAAAGACATATTTTTCTACTGGGTTATTAATACCCTATGCACCAAAATATGAGTGCCTCAGAAATGCTTACATCTCTGATTAGGATATTTAAGTAGATTGTCTACTGATTGCTTTTGCCAGTCATCTAGACTGTTGATTTTCAGATTATTACTATAGAGTCAGAGGACCTACTGTGATGCACAAGGAATGGGGGCACTACAGGAAAAGGCTCCAGGACCCGCACTAATTAATAGAAGTGTAAATTTAATAAATATATTAGAGTTGTTGGCAAAATACTTTATTTAAAAAAAATTTCCTCGGGAAATAATAAAGAGGGAGACAAGAGGGAAGGAAGGGGAGGGAGAGGGGGAAAAAAGGAGAAAGAGAAAGAGAAGGAAAAGAAGGCCAAAAGAAAGAAGGGAGGGAGAGAGGAAGGGAGGATGGGGTAAATGCACTATTCTAAGGAGTTAAAAGCAAAAGGGAGAAGAGAAACTCTCATAAGTTTTCCTGAAAAATGATGACTGTGAAATTAAGACTTCTTCATGCATTATAGTTTAGGTAAACATGTAAATAAGGAGACAAACACAAATGTCCCACATAGAAAATTTTATAGATAGATAGATAGATAGATAGATAGATAGATGCTTATACTTACCTTTTTGCTGATAAATGGAACGATAACAAGGAACACACTTTAGCATTATTTTTAAGTAAAATGTGCTAAGGAAAGGGACTAAGTGGGGGAGCTGAGTTAATTGCCTTCTCTGACTGCTTATTCATTGTCAGAAAAGATAGGGCTATGTACTACTTCCTTTTTTCTACCCGTTGAAAACCTGTGCTCTGAGGATGTTTCAGAAATTCAACTCCTTGAATTAGAGCGAAGACATCAAATACTCTCATTTTTGAGTGACAAGACATTTCCTTTGGTTACTTTATCATAGTTTTATATATTCCTTAGGTTTATTATACAGGAATTTAACTTTTTAGCCATTTTTAGTGGGACTATATCTCTCATGGATAGAGTCCAAGAACAGACACATTCAACCTGTACTTGAGATTAGAAGTTAGAGACCTGACGCAAAAGTGGTGTGTGAACTGTAATGTTAACTAGAAACAGGGTCACGTGACTGAAGCAAACCTTGTTTCTATGACCCCCAAAGATAAAGTAGTGTAGAACTTGAAATGCCTGCCAAGAAGCAATGTGGTATGTGGTTAGGAACTTGTATTCTGGAGTAGGACTGTCATGTTATTTAATTCTAATCCACATTTTACTAACTTAACCACTAGATGCTTCAGTTTCACCATTTGTAAAATGAGGGTTATGAAGTATTTCCCTCACAGATTTGTTGTTGATTGAGAAAATCCCTATAAGAAACTTAGAATGATACCTGAGTACATACCAAATGCTCAGAAAGTGCTAGTTAAGATTATCAGGGGCTGTATCACTACAAATAAATGGACACTGAAAATAATAGTACCCATCATTCTCAATGGAAATGCTTCTGTCACTTTGCATGGAGCGCTTGTGGGAAACTTCAACGTGAATGTGAAACAAAAGAAAACAGTATCATAGAAAACTGAGTTAGAATCCCTGATGTCACCTTGGACAATTTTAAAGTTGGCTTTTTCATATGAAAATAGAGGGGTGCGTGGTGGCTCAGTCAGTTAAGCCTCTGGCTCTTTTTTTTTTTTTAATTTTATTTTATTATGTTAATCACCATACATTACATCATTAGTTTTAGATGTAGTGTTCCATGATTCATCATTTGTGTATAACACCCAGTGCTCCATTCAATACGTACCTTCTTTAATACCCACCACCAGGCTAACCCATCCCTCCACCCTCCTCCCCTCTAGAACCCTCAGCTTTTTCTCAGAGTCCATAGTCTCTCATGGTTCATCTCCCCCTCTGATTATCCCCCTTTATTTTTACCTTCCTACTATCTTCTTTTTTTTTTTTTTTAACATATAATGTATTATTTGTTTCAGAGGTACAGGTCTGTGATTCATCAGTCTTACACAATTCACAGTGCTCACCATAGCACATACCCTCCCCAATGTCTATCACCCAGCCACCCCATCCCTCCCACCCCCCACCACTCCAGCAACCCTCAGTTTGTTTCCTGAGATTAAGAATTCCTCATATCAGTGAGATCATATGATACATGTCTTTCTCTGATTGACTTATTTTGCTTAGCATAATACCCTCTAGTTCCATCCATGTCATTACAAATGGCAAAATTTCATTTTCTTGATAGCTGCATAATACTCCATTTTATATATATATACCACATCTTCTTTATCCATTCATCTGTTGATGGACATCTTGGCTCTTTCATAGTTTGGCTATTGTGGACATTGCTGCTATGAACATTGGGGTGCATGTACCCCTTCGGATATCTACATTTGTATCTTAGCGCAATTGCTGGGTCATACAGTAGCTTTATTTTCAACTTTTTGAGGAACCTCCATACTGTTTTCCAGAGTGCCTGAACCAGCTTGCATTCCCACCAACAGTGTAGGAGGGTTCCCCTTTCTCCACATCCCCACCAACATCTGTCATTTCCTGACTAGCCATCCTGACTGGTGTGAGGTGGTATCTCATTGAGGTTTTGATTTGTGTTTCCCTGATGCCAAGGGATGTTAAGCACTTTTTCATGTGTCTGTTGGCCATTTGGATGTCTTCTTTGGAAAAATGTCTGTTCATGTCTTCTGCCCATTTCTTGATTGGATTATTTGTTTCTTGGGAGTTTGATAAGTTCTTTATATATTTTGGATACTAGCCCTTTATCTGAAATGTCATTTGCAAATATCTTCTCCCATTCTGTCGGTTGTCTTTTGGTTTTGTTGACTGTTTCTTTTGCTGTACAAAAGCTTTTTATCTTGATGAAGTCCCAGTAGTTCATTTTTGCCCTTGCTTCCCTTGCCTTTGGCGATGTTTCTAGGAAGAAGTTGCTGTGGCTGAGGTCGAAGAGGTTGCTGCCTATGTTCTCCTTTAGGATTTTGATGGACTCTTGTTTCACATTTAGGTCTTTCAACCATTTTTAGACCATTTTTGTATGTGGTGTAAGGAAGTGGTCCAGTTTCATTCTTCTGCATGTGGCTGTCCAATTTTCCCAACACCATTTGTTGAAAAGACTGTCTTTTTTCTATTGGACATTCTTTCCTGCTTTGTCGAAGATTAGTTGACCATAGAGTTGTGGGTCCATTTCTGGGCTCTCTATTCTGTTCCATTGATCTATGTGTCAGTTTTTGTGCCAGTACCATACTGTCTTGATGACGACAGCTTTGTAATAGAGCTGGAAGTCCGGAATTGTGATGCCACCAGCTTTGCCTTTCTTTTTCAACATTCCTCTGGCTATGCGGGGTCTTTTCTGGTTCCATAGAAATTTTAGGATTATTTGTTCCATTTCTTTGAAAAAAGTTGATGGTATTTTGATAGGGTTTGCATTAAATGCATAGATTGCTCTAGGTAGCATTGACATCTTCAGAATATTTCTTCTTCCAATCCATGAGCATGGAACGTTTTTCCATTTCTTTGTGTCTTCCTCATTTTCTTTCATGAGTATTATGTAGTTTTCTGAGTGCAGATCCTTTGCCTCTTTGGTTAGATTTATTTCTAGGTAGCTTATAGTTTTGGGTGCAGTTGTAAATGGGATCAACTCCTTAATTTCACTTTCTTCTGTCTTGTTGGTGTATAGAAATGCAACTGATTTCTGTGCATTGCTTTTATATCCTGCCACTTTACTGAATTCCTGTATGAGTTCTAGCAGTTTTGGGGTGGAGTCTTTTGGATTTTCCACATAAAGTATCATATCATCTGCAAAGAGTGAGAGTTTGACTGCTTCTTTGCCGTTTCAGATGCCTTTTATTTCTTTTTGTTGTCTGATTGCTGTGGCTAGGGCTTCTAGTACTATGTTGAACAGCAGTGGTGATAGTGGACCTCCCTGCCGTGTTCCTGACCTTAGGGGGTAAGCTCTCAGTTTTTCCCCATTGAGGAGATATTCACTGTGGGTTTTTCATAGATAGCTTTTATGAAAATGAGGTATGTACCCTCTATCCCTACACTGTGAAGAGTGTTAATCAAGAAAGGATGCTATACTTTGTCAAATGCTTTTTCTGCATCTATTGAGAGGATCATATGGTTCTTGTTCTTTATTAATGTATTGTATCACATTGATCGATTTGCGGATGTTGAACCAACCTTGCATCCCAGGAATAAAACCCACTTGGTCGTGGTGAATAATCCTTTTAATGTACTACTGTTGGATCCTATTGGCTAGTATATTGGTGAGAATTTTTGCTTCCGTGTTCATCAGGGAATATTGGTCTGTAGTTCTCCTTTTTGATGGGGTCTTTGTCTGGTTTAGGGATCAAGGTAATGCTGGCCTCGTAAAATGAGTTTGGAAGTTTTCCTTCCATTTCTATTTTTTGGAACAGTCTCAGAGGAATAGGCATTAATTCTTCTTTAAATGTTTGGTAGAATTGCCCTGGGAAGCCATCTGGCCCTGGGCTCTTGTTTATTGGGAGATTTTTGATTACTGTTTCAATTTCCTTCCTGGTTATGGGTCTGTTCAGGTTTTCTATTTATTCCTGATTCAGTTTTGGTAGTTTATGCATCTCTAGGAATGCATCCATTTCTTCCAGATTATCCAGTTTGCTGGCATATAGTTTATAATATGTTCTTATGATTGTTTGTATTTCTTTGGTGTTGGTTGTGATCTCTCCTCTTTCATTCATGATTTTATTTATTTGCGTCCTTTCTCTTTTCTTTTTGGTAATTCTGGCCAGGGGTTTATCAATCTTATTAATTCTTTCAAAGAATGAGCTCCTAGTTTTGTGGATCTCTTCTACTGTTCTTTTGCTTTCCATTTCATTAATTCCTGCTCTGATCTTTATTATTTCTCTTCTCCTGCTGGGTTTAGGCTTTATTTGCTGTTCTTTCTCCAGCTCCTTTGGGTGTATGGTTAGGTTGTGTATTTGAGACCTTTCTTGTTTTCTAAGAAAGGCTTGTATTGCTATATACTTTCCTCTTAGGACAGCCTTTGCTGCATCCTGAAGATTTTGAACAGTTGTGTTTTCATTTTCATTTGTTTCCATGAATTTTTTTAACTCTTCTTTAATTTCCTGGTTGACCCACTCATTCTTTAGTAGGACGCTCTTTAGCCTCCATGTATTTGAGTTCTTTCTGACTTTCCTCTTGTGATTGAGTTCTAGTTTCAAAGCATTGTGGTCCAAAAATATGCAGGGAATGATCCTAATCTTTGGTACCAGTTGAGACCTGATTTGTGACCCAGGATGTGATCTATTCTGGAGAATGTTCCATGGGCACTAGAGAAGAGTGTGTATTCTGTTGCTTTGGGATGGAATGTTCTGAATATATCTGTGAAGTCCATTTGGTCCAGTGTGTCATTTAAAGTCTTTATTTCCTTGTTGATCTTTTGCTCAGATGATCTGTCCATTTCAGTGAGGGGGGTGTTAAAGTCCCCTACTGTTATTGTATTGTTGTCGATGTGTTTCTTTGATTTTGTTATTAATTGGCTTATATAATTGGCTGCTCCCATGTTAGGGGCATAGATATTTACAACTATTAGGTCTTCTTGTTGGATAGACCATTTATGATGTAGTGTCCTTCCTCATCTCTTATTATAGTCTTTGGTTTAAAATCTGATTTGTCTGATATAAGGATTGCCACCCCAGCTTTCTTTTGATGTCCATTAGCATGGTAAATGGTTTTCCACACCCTCACTTTAAATCTGGAGGTGTCTTTGCATCTAAAATGAGCCTCTTGCATACAGTATATCAATGGGTCTTGTTTTTTTTGTCCAATCTGATACCCTATGTCTTTTGATTGGGGCATTTAGCTCATTTACATTCAGGGTAGGTATTGAAAGATAGGAATTTAGTGCCATTGTATTGCCTTTAAGGTGACTGTTACTGTATATTGTCTCTGGTCCTTTCTGGACTATGTTACTTTTAGGTTCTGTCTTTGCTTAGAGGACCCCTTTCAAGATTTCTTGTAGGGGTGGTTTTGTGTTTTGCAAATTCCTTTAGTTTCTGTTTGTCCTGGAAGCTTTTTATCTCTCCTTCTATTTTCAATGACAGCCTAGCTGGATATAGTATTCTTGGCTGCATATTTTTCTCATTTAGTGCTCTGAATATATCCTGCCAGTCCTTTCTGGCCTGCCAGGTCTCTGTGGATAGGTCTGTTGCCAATCTAATGTTTCTACCATTGTAGGTTACATATCTCTTCTCCCTAGCTGCTTTCAGGATTTTTTCTTTGTCTCTGAGACTTGTAAGTTTTACTATTAGATGTCAGGGTGTTGACCTATTTTTATTGATTTTGTGGGGGGGTTCTCTGTGCCTCCTGGATTTTGATACCTGTTTCCTTCCCCAAATTAGGGAAGTTCTCTGCTACAATTTGCTCCAGTATACCTTCTGCCCCTCTCTCTCTTTCTTCTTCTTCTTCTGGGATCCCAATTAATCTAATATTGTTTCGTCTTATGGTATCACTTATCTCTCAAATTCTGCCCTCCTGATCCAGTAGTTGTTTATCTCTCTTTTTCTCAGCTTCTTTATTTTCCATCATTTGGTCTTCCATATCACTAATTCTCTCTTCTGCCTCATTTATCCTAGCAGTTAGAGCCTCCTTTTTTGAGTGTACCTCATTGTCTTTTTGATCTTGACTTGGTTAGATTTTAGTTCTTTTATTTTTCCCGAAAGCATCTTCCATGCTTTTTTCAAGCCCAGCTAGTATCTTTATAATTGTCATTCTGAACTCTTGTTTTGACATCTTACTAATGTCCATATTGATTAGGTCCTTGGCAGTCAGTACTGCCTCTTGTTCTTTTTTTTTTTGAGGTGAGTTTTTCCGTCTTGTCATTTTGTCCAAAGGAGAATAGATGAATGAGAGAAAAAAAATGCTAACAGGATAACAATGACCCCCAAAAAATATACACTAAACAAATCAGGAGAGACATAAAACTGGGGGGAAAGAAAGGGAAAGAAAAAAAAAAGAAAAAGAAAAAAAAGAATATGATCAAATATGATCAGGCTGGTGCATAGATCAGTGCCACACACTAGATTTGGGGCATATTTTGGTCTGTTAGAAGAAAGTGCCTCCCAAAATTTTAAAGAAAGAAAAACATATATGTACAAAAATAAGGGTAAATATGATGAAGGGATGGAATATGACTGTAAAGATGAAAATTATAAAAGATTTTATAGATGGAATTGGTACAATAAGACATTGGTTGAAAAAGAAAAGAGAAATTTAAAAAAAAAGGGGAGAGAATGTGATCAGGCTGGAGACTAGAACAAAAGCATACACTAGAGATTTAGGGTATATTTTGGTCTGTTAGAAGAAACTATCCCAAAAATTTAAAAAGAGAACAACTTTATACACACACACACACACACACACACACCCCAAAAATAAGGTTAACTATGATGAAGGGATAGAATATGACTCTAAAAATGAAAAATAAAGATTTAAAAAAAAAAAAAGGATTGATAAGATGTTGGTTGAAGAAGGGAAAAAGAAAGATTAAAAAAAATAGAAAAAGAAAAAGAAAAAAATTAACTTTGAAAGACTAAAGAATCATGGGGAAAAAAGCCATGAATTCTGTGTGGTGTATTCCCCTTGTGCTGGAGTTCTGACATTCTCATTGATTGGTAAACTTGGTCTTGGCTGGCTGTTCTTGCTGATCTTCTCGGGGAGGGGCCTGTTGCAGTGGTTTTCAAATGTCTTTGCCAGAGGTGGAATTGCACCGCCTTTGCCAGGGGCCAGGCTGGGTAATCTGCTCAGATTTGCTCTTGGTAGCTTTTTTTCCTTGAAAGCTTTCTATACAGCTTTGGAGGATGAGAGTGAAAATGATGGCCCCCCAGTCTCCTCCTGGAGGACCCGAGAGTTCGGGGCCCCATTTCTCAGTGCGCCCCCAGAAAAAAGCAGTCAATCACTCCCATCTCCCCAGTCTCTGCCTGCACTCCGTGCTCACCTGGCCTGTGACCATGCGTTTCTGTCTCTGGCACATGACCCTGTTTGGAGTCTCCAAACCCAGCAGATCCCTGCGGTGCGCTCCCGCACTGCTCCTCCCAGGGGAGGAAGGGGAGTCTCTCCGGATCTGCCGCTTGTTGGGTCCCTGCTGGAGGAGTAGTGGCCTGACTGTGCAGTGGATCATGGTTTATGGCAACCCCGAGCTGAGAACCCATTCCCTGGCTCCTCTTTGCAGCTGGCCTCCCTGCTCCGATACCTGGGAGTTCTGCCGCACTCAGGCATCCCCGGTCTTTCTGTAACCCCGAGGGTCCTGAGACCACACTGTCCCAGCGAGGGTTCCACCCCCCACTTAGCCACTGGAGTGACATCCCTCAGCAGAGCCAACTTCTAAAAGTTCCGATTTTGTGCTCCACTGCTCTGTCACTTGCCAGTAGTGGCCGACGGAGGCCCCCTCCCCCGCCATCTATCCTCTGGAATATCGCTTCAGATTCACTTCTCCTCAGGTCCTACCTTCCAGTAAGTGGTCGCTTTTCCATTCAGAGAGTTGCTGCTCTTTTCTTCAATCTCTTGTTGGGTTTGTAGGCGTTCAGAATGGTTTTATCCCTATCTAGCTGAATTCCTGGGACCAGATGAAATTTAGTTCTCCTACTCCTCTGCCATCTTGCTCCCGGAACCCAAGCCTCTGACTCTTGGTTTCAGCTCAGGTCATGATCTCAGGGTCTTGAGATGGACCTCCCCCTCCACCCTACCCCACCACCAGAGTTGGCCTCCACACTCAGAACAGAGTCTGCTTGAGATTCTCTCCCTCTCCCTCCCTCCCTGCCCACCCTCTGCTCCCCACTCTCTTAATCAATCAATCAATCTGAAAAAATTGGGTTTTAGGGATACTCAAATGAGAATAGGGAGATGAAGATTTTATCATAGGACCTGAGAAATCATAAATTATTCATAAAACATTGCTCTTATTTTTACTTAAATTGTTTGACTCCATTTCTGATGTTTGACTACTGGCAGCTTTGAAGCCCTACCCCTCCCTGTTTGCTTTCTGTCCCACATCTGATCAAGCTGATAAGAAAATCCCAGTGCTACTCCCTGTAGCCCTGGCATGAAGTTCAAAGTTAAAAACCTGTACAGGAACCCTCACTCTGGCCCCACTCCCTACTCACTATAAAAACAGCAAACCAATCCTCTTTCTCTGCTTTCTTAAATAATTTTGAGAACAACTTATTAAGTCTGTCTTTCTCTTCCCAAAAACATTTTTTCTGTGAGTTAAAAAAAAAGGAAAAAAACACAACTTTTCATACTTTGTTAGCAAAAGGGTGCATCAATAATCTGGGACATTCTAACCAGATTTTAGGTGGGGGTCCATCCTGCTTCTCTAGAGAAGCAGCCTCATGAGCCTTGTGACCACTTTGGTCATGTGAAGTAAGAATGTTTCTATGAAGTATAAGGTTCAGGCAAACTGCATCTGAAATACTCAAGGCATATTGAAAGAAAAATTAATGTAATACCACAGGTCACTTTTTTTTTTTAGCAGTTTTAGATAGGAAATTTGACCAAGTATCATTGGAGGTTCTTTGTAAATCTAAGGAGGACACTATTTCAGTGATCCTTCTTTATTCATCCTTTGTGATTTAAAAAAATTTTTTTTGTGACTATGATGCATATATTCAAGGTTTTTTTATATGTTATTTTCTTTTTGCTTTTCTTTTTATTATTATGCATGCATACTACTTATTCTCTTCATGTCATTTATAGTCCATATTAGAGAAATTGTTACTTCAAATTTAATTTTTGTAAAGTTGTTCTCACCAGTCTACCATTATAGTTTCCCTGTATCAGGGTTTTTTTTTTTTTTTAAATAGAGCTATATTCTGGTTTATTTATGCTCCTTTTCATTCATCCGTTGATGTGTTTCTCTTCTGTAATAGATATCATATTTGCTCGTCATTTGAAATGTGCTATCACAATACCATTTATATCAAACATGCAGGGATTTTGCTCTTACATTTTCAAGTTCTTTGTCTTGGCATCTGATAATCAACTTATAGGTTATTTCATCCATAAACTTCAAAATCCTGTTATGCCATGCTTGTTCCTTTGTATATCTGGATTCCAGTCATACTCCTTTTTGTTTTTTGAGACTTAAATTATTTTTCACAAAAATGGATTTTTATTTTTTAAGAATAAATATTAATGAATCTATATAGACTTAATTTCAAAGGACATTACTATTGATTGCCATTATTTTGAAGTCCTGGACTGAGGTGGTTAGCACTGATTATAAGGAAGGAACTTGGATAAAATTAATAGGCTCGAGTATTTTTTGTGTTGTTTACCTACCCTGTTTTGTTGTAGTCCAGACATTTGAAAATGAAAAATAGTTTTTCTTCCAAAACAAAAAGGATTTAATACTGTGAATTATTTGAATTTCTTAAAGTTTTCATCAATTCTATAACTTTATAGTTATTACGTTTTTTACATTATCTTGCATTTTATGTGACCTTTAAATAAATAATATATACTCAGTTCCTATTTTACACTTAATAAGTGGAAAAGTGAAAACTTCTAAAAGGCAAAGGTGAGAATGAAGAGTTGATCTTTAAACAATTACATAATAAAAATAAAATAAATCATTATTTAATTTTGTCTACTATAAAAAAAGTTAAATTGGATATAGTTTGATCATAATTTGTGTTTCTCTTTATATTGAGTACATTTTCCATCAGTGACTCAGTTCGTGCTGTATAGAGACCTCCCAAAACAATAGAAATGGTCAAAAATTCCTGCTCACTGTCAATCTTATTCACTCACACTGGCACTGGTCATTCTTAGCTTAGCCCTTTTGCGGCTTAAGTATAATTCTATCTTTTTCTGCTTCTCACAAAGTTATTAAACAAATACAAGCTCATTTAAAGAATGCATGAGCATGGAATGTTTTCTATTTCTTTCTGTCTTCCTCAGTTTCTTCCATAAGTGTTTATATAGACAATGGAATATTACTTAGCTGTCAAAAAGAATGAAATCTTACCATTTGCAATAACATGGATGGAACTAGAAGGTATTATGCTAAGCAAAATAAGTCAGAGAGACAAATACCATATGATTTCACTCATATGGAATTTAAGAAACAAACCAGATGAACATAGGGGAAGGGAAGGAAAAATAAAATAAGATGAAAACACAGAGGGAGGCAAACCATAAAGACTCTAAACTATAGGAAACAAACTGAGGGTTGCTGTAGGGGAGGAGGGAAGGGGATGGGGTTACTGGGTGATGGGCATTAAGGAGGGTACTTGAAGTAATGAACACATTATGCAACTGATGAATCACTAAATTCTATCTCTGAAACTAATACAGTATATGTTAATTAAGTTGAATTTAAATTAAAAAATTTGGGGGGCGCCTGGGTGGCTCAGTTGGTTAGGCGACTGCCTTCGGCTCAGGTCGTGATCCTGGAGTCCCGGGATCGGGTCCCGCATCGGGCTCCCTGCTCAGCGGGGAGCCTGCTTCTCCCTCTGACCCTCCCCTCTCTCATGTGCTCACTCTCTCTCTCTCTCATTCTCTCTCTCAAATAAATAAAAATCTTTAAAATAAAAAAATAAATTAATAAATTAAAAAATTTTTAAAAAGAAAAAAATGCATGAAAATTTAGTTCAACCTCTCAACATTTTAATGTTTTGTTAGCTGTTCTCACTCAAAACATGTAAGTTGAAATAATGTGTTTTGATGTGGACAAGTTTGTGTAGAATAGATAAAGGCACAGTGTTTCTAGAATTGCTGTGTGCCTAAGGACCTCTTCACAAGAAGGTCGTAGGAATAGAAAATGCCAGGACAACTGGAGTTGAGAGGTGTTGTAAGGATGGGGCATGAAGTAGGTCATTATGTCACAGGTATTTATCTTTATTGATTGATTGATAGATTGGTTTCATTACCATATA
The DNA here is from genome assembly GCF_011800145.1 of Mirounga leonina. NCBI lineage: Eukaryota > Metazoa > Chordata > Mammalia > Carnivora > Phocidae > Mirounga > Mirounga leonina. The sequence continues at coordinate 19,191,486 of NW_023270314.1, read as the reverse complement.
ACTTAAATACAGTGAAATGTATAGATCTTAAGTATAAGTTCAGTGAGTTCAAATGTGTATATGATGCAATTAAAACCTTTCCAAGATTTACATTACCATCACCTGTAAAAGTTTGCTCATGCCACTTTTTTATCAACCTCCAACCCCACCCCCACCCCATGTCAGGCAACCACTCTTCTAATTTAATTCAGCCCTTAGATGAATTTTTTTGTCATAGGGAAACTTCAGAAAGTTCCGTACCTCTGATAGGAATATCTTGTAACTGGTGAGATACCAGTGTATGAAATTTGTTTACCATCTTGATCTTCTTGCATAATATTTGCTAAGATTTTAGTGACATTGTTTTAGCTTGATGTGCATGGTTTTTTGAAGATCTATAAACAGCTGTCTTCTGCATATTCTAATCTTTGAAGGCGGGATATAGGAATTTAGTAGTGAAAGATCAGACTATGTAGTCTCTGGGACTTTTCCCAAGGGATCAGATCATTTGTATGTGTGTGGAATAAGAAGCATTATATAATAGGTGCCCATTGTTTGTCCCACTATGATCCATGGACAGTCTGTAAGGATTATTGATCATGCTTATTAAAATTCAGATTCCTGGGCCTCCTTTGTAGACTTATAGAATGAGAAGCTCCAGGAACTAGGAATATACTGCTGCTTTTTAAAAAGTGGTCATCACAAGTGACTTGCATACACAAATCTTGACTCAAACAAGAATATTACTTAGCCTCTGTGAGTTTTGATGAACTAATCTGAGCTTCTCAATGGTTCTTAAATGAGTTAGGAAACCCTTAAGACAATCCCTGGCATTCAGTAAGGCACAACCTATGTTATCCAGTTTTACTATTGCTATGTTTCTTGTTATGAACACCCCTATTTAAAACCCCTACTTAAAATCATTGAATCTTCTCTTACTGTTTTGGTGAAAAGGAATAAAGTCCATAATGTGATCTCAACCCTACATATCTCTTCACTCACATCTCTAGTATCAAGCACTCTCTTACTTTTTAAGGCCTGTCCCCATTAATTACTTTTCAGTGCCACATTTCCTCTCAACATAGAGCCTCTATTAAGTGCTATTCTCTTACCTGGAACACTTTCTCTCTGTTCTCTGGAAACACCAGTCCAAATGCTATTTTCTCAAAGTTCCCTGAACACACTTCCTCAAAATAAGTCAAGTATCTAAGTCAAGTATCTTTAATTATGTAGTCTTCTGAGACTATTGCTATTTACATTTTTAAGCATTTATCGTAATGCCAATTTTATACTTATCTGATTATATGAATAGTGTGTATTATCTACACTTGACTTAAAAGGTAGACACTATGTCTAGTTTTGCAAACCACTAATAAGTAGTAGGTGATTAAAAAAATAAGATTGAGGTGCTTTTTGACTGGTCAGGTTTGTTCTGTTTGTCCTAAATTAAGGGACCAAATAGACTTATATTATTTTTTGTTTATATCATCTTTTATTACAGTCTATGACTGTACTTACGTACATTAAATCATTACAGAATTCATATTTTAAGGCACTCAAGTCTCCCAAATTAAGGTACCTATTGTACTTTGTTCTCTAATTTCAAACATTAAAACATGAGAAGTAAAACTGCACCTTCATATTAAATTTGAGGCTTAAATTTGTAGAATAAATTAAGTACTTTCAGAAATCTCAAGTCAGAAATTAACAGGCTAGAGGTTGAATTAATAATCTTACCATGGTTTGATCGTCACTTGGTTTATTCTTATTACAAATTTGGCTTTTTATTTACAAATCTAAACAATTAAAATTCTACTTTTAGATGGTACAGTAGAGATATTAATGGAAGAGACAGATCCACACATTTGCTATGTCCCTGGACATTTATCTTGCTTTAAAATGCTAATCTTTTGTGCCTTGAGCTTCTTACTGAGCAGTGAATGTTTATCTGTGCACAATCCATTTCTCTTCCTGCTGGGATTTTCTTTAGAGTCAGTGGTGCCATCACTGAACAATTCTGAATGTGCTTCGTTAGGTATATTTGTTCTACGTGGAGTATTCTGAGAGATCACACTTTCATTTTTGGCTCCCATGGCTTCTCCTAAAGCTGTTAAAATTCCATCAGATTGGTTTACCATAAACTTTGTATCTTCTTCAGTGAAGTATGTTTCTTGTTATGAACATGGTTTTAAGCATTTCTGTGAGGTCTATCAGCACGGAGAACCACTTTTCTTTCATCTTGTAGATGATGTGTTGAGTTTTGGCTGTGGCTGGAGCCCTCTTCTGACCATCCCTAAATCAACTTTAATAAAAAGGCTAACATCCCTGATATCGCCTGTCAAAGTGTGTTTAGCCTTCTGTTTACTCGGTAACTCTGTAAGTTATCAGTAAGATAATTCCCTCTCCTGTGACATTTCCTTGAAGGTCTTCATTTACAATTATATCCAGGATGACCAAATAAACAGCACAAAATACTGGATTTCCTCCATCCAGTACTGAAATACTGTATCCCAGAGCTGCTGACAGCTTCTGCAATTTCTTTGGTTGCTACCACACATTCCATTGGGTGGCCATTGTCCATTGGTTTTCTCATTGTGACAGTGTCCAGAATAAAGTCCTAGACATGCGTTTAGAAGCTCCAGAAGTGTTTCTCAGCTTGTGTAAAGCCTCAGATTAATTTTTAATTAAAATTTAGAGCATGATAGATAAACCTAATTATTCTAATTTACCATCCTTTAATAAAGTAAAGTAGTATAGCTTCGTGTTAGCAATGGTCATTTAGAAAACAGCTATTTTAGGTATAGAGGACAAGTTTTATTATCTTAAATTTGAGACCTAAATTTGGGAAAGGTAAAATAAAAAGATTATCATAGGAAAAAAATACAAACATAAGCCACAGGTATCCAAGTATAAGTTATTCATTATGCAAGGAACAGTACACATAGTATTTTAAAACACACACAAACACACACATGCACATATGTGCTCAGCAATAAGTGACTATAATATTAGGCATTTTTAACTTTTACAAAAATCAATAGTTATCAAAGATAATTTATAAATATGTCAAAAAGTACAGAGAATTAAAAACATATTTATGATAAAAAGAAACTCTGTTACTTGGGCACAAAATAACTAGTATTTAACAAAGAGAAAGCTCAAATTCTGCCTACTCCTTTTTTATTTGCATATCATCCATTTAACAGTTTGCAGTAAAGGAGTCACAATCCTTTTTCACCCCTTGTGAATAGACCTATTATATTTAGCCAGTTTTGTTAAATGTTAAGTATATTTCATTGCTTCCATCTCTCATTATTTTCACTTACTATATATCAGGCACACAAAATTCACCTCATTCATACCCTCTGCACTTACTGTACGTCTTCAACTATATTTCATTATTTACTATTACATTTTGAAGCAACCACACTTGTCTTCCTTTAAAAGAATATATTTCCTTTTTATCTCTCTTCTTGTCCTAGATAACAAATATGCATTGCTCTACATATATACTCTGATACCTTACACACATTTTTTTTTTTTACATTTCTTCAAAATGAACAGGTATGTAACATGACCCAAACACATTTATATGTCTTCTTTAGTTGAAGATTATAATGGGTTACATATGAGCACAGATTATATTTTCTATGAATGTAATTTAAAAATTAATTTAGTTGAAGGTCTTACAGTTAACAAGAATCTTGAAATTACTACTTAAGTTGACATGTCTGTGTTTATCCTTATGGCTTGAACAAGGTAAAGAAATTTATAAGCATGAATTCCTTTAAAAGGCTTTCTTTATTACAGTTTTTCTTAGATGAACACAATATTTTGTTTATGAATAATTTTTAGAAACAACATATTTTGATTCATAAAGTAAATATGGAAATTTAGAATTAAAATCATAATACAATAATTTTTTAAATTTTATTTTTATTTTTTAAGATCTACTCTCAGCAGCTTTTGAGTATAAATGACAGGATTGTTAACCACAGTCACCATGCTGTTCATTAAATTCTCAGAATTTATTCATCTTATAACTGGACGTTTGTACACTTTGACAACCTTTGCCTCTCACCCCTGCCTCTGGCAACCACCAATCTGTGCTCTGTTTCTAGGAGATCTATTTATTTAGATTACACATATAAGTGAAATCATATAGTATATTTCTTTCTCTTTCTGGCTTATTTTACTTAGTATAATGCCCTCAAGTGTCCGTCCAGGTCCATCCAGTTGTCACAAATGGCAGGATATCCTTCTTTTTATGGCTGGATAGTATTCCATTATGTGTGTGTGTGTGTATCACAAATTCTTTGTGCATCTGCAGATACTTAGGTTGTTTTCATGTTTTGACTATTGTAACTTGGCTATTGTAAAAAAAGCTACAGTAAACATAGGAGGGCATATATCTCTTTGGAATGATTTATTTTCTGTTGAGAAGTGGGATTGCTATACCATATGGCAATTCTATTTTTAATTTTTTGAGGAATATCTATACTGTTTTCTGAGTGGCTGTACCCATTACATTCCCACCAACTCTGTACAAGTGTTACCTATTCTCCACATCCTTACCAGCACTTGTCATCTCTTGTCTTTTTGATTGTAACTATTCTAATAGGTGAGAGGTGATACTGTGGTTTTGATTTGCATTTTTCTGATGATTAATGATGTTGAGCACCTTTTCATGTATCTGCTGACCATTTGATTATTTTGGAAAGATGTCTATTTTGGTCCTTTGCCCATTTTTAATCAAGTTACCTGATTTTGTTTTTTTGCAGTTGAGTGTAGTATTTTTACAGAAATAGGAAAAACAATTCTAAAATTTGTGTGGTATCACAGAAGACACCTAATGGTCAAAGCAATCCTGAGAATAAAGCTGGAGGCATCACACTTTCTGATTTTAAACTATGTTACAAAGTTATAGTAATCAAAAAAGTATGGTACCGGCATAAAAACAGACATAGACCAACAGAACAGAATTAAGAACCTAGAAATAAACCCATGTATATATGGTTAACTGATCTTTGACAAATATTTGACAATACTCAATAAAAGATTGAGTCTAGTCAATAAATGGTGTTCATGTGCAAAAAAAAAAAAAAAAGAAAGAAAGAAACTGACCCATATCTTACACACTCACAAAATTTACCTCAAAATGGATTGAAGACTTAAATGTAAGACCTGAAACCATAAAACTCATAGGAGAAAACAAAAGGAAAAAGCTCCTTGACACTGTTCTTGGCACGCTTTTCTGGATCTGACAGCAACAGCATAAGCAAGAAAAACAAAACTAAACAAGTAGGACTACATCAAACTGAAAAGCTTCTCCAAAGCAAAAGAAATGGTCAACAAGATGAAAAGGCAACCTGTGTAATGGGAGAAAATATTTATGAACCACATATCTGATAATGGGTTAATATCTAAAATATGTAAAGAATTCTTACAATTATTAGTCTTAGACAAAGTAGAATATTATTTACACTGTGATAAAATTAGGAAGAGACATAAAGAGTTGTTTTGAAACTCAGTAACTCTCATTTTTAAAAAGAATCTTCTACTTATCAGAAATATTAAATTAACTTTTGTTAGCCCACATTATAAATCCCTATATTCACAAAAAATATTTTAAAAGACTCTTTAAATTATGTTTATATGTTTATATATATCCTTACCTCTAACCAAGACCAAGACTATTAGCTTAATTCACTGAAGTTTAGAATATTTTTTGGGGGGAGGGAGGAGCAGAGGGAGAGAGAAAATCTTAGGCTACATGCTCAGTGTGGAGCCCAATATAGGACTCTATCTCACACCCCTGAGATCATGACCTGAGCCAAAATCAAGAGTTGGATGCTTAACCAACCGAGCCACCCAGGTGACTCTAGAATAATTTTTTTACAAAAAAATACTATCTAGCTTTTTACATAGCTGTCTTAGGAAGGGGAAAAAAGCTTTATTTAGAAGAGTCAAAATATGTAAAGCATTGAAAGTTAAACATTTTTTAAAAATTCCTTATTTTTTTTAATTTATATAAATCCTAAAAAACTATCAATTCAAATTTGAGATCCAACAGATTGTAAAAGACCTTAAAATTTGCTTCATTGAATGCTTGTTTTATGGAGCCTCTCAAATGAACAAATTTGTTCATATCAAAAGTTCCTCAAACTGTCACTACAACTCCAAATTGCCCTTATTGAAATTATGCCAGTTGGAGGGATTTGCATATTAGTTAGGATTGTAACATGAAACATGAAGAAAGCAGATTTTTAGTTTGGAAAGAACACAGATTTTAAAAAACTCCATGAGAACTGCAATAGTCAGTGAGGACATAGTTGTGAAACCACGTATCTTCAAGACCTGGCCCAACACTAGTAGCTCAAATAAGACTCTAGCCCCGGCAGAGGGAACTGAGTAAAATATTTTCAGGAACGTAAAGACAATACTGAGGAATGTCCTTATAAGTTTTGGAAAAGCTAAATTGTTGTAACATTTCTCCAAAGGACACTAGTGTGACACACTAGTGTGACATGAGATTTTGAAACTGGGAGCTTCTAATCCACTTGAGAGGCCAGTTTTTCTGAACTCTGTCTCCTGTCCTTTGAACTTCAACTTATAAACCAGGAGTCAGCACCTTCAGTGAACAGGCTAAATCCAGACCCACATCTGTTTGTACAAATAAAGTTTTATTGGAACACAACCTCATGCATTTATTACATATTGTCTTTGGTTGTTTTCATGCTGTAATACAGATTTGAGTCACAGCAAAGACTGTTTGGACCACAGAGCCTAAAATATTTACTATCTGGCCTTTTGTAGAAAGATATTTATTGAACCTTATTAAGAGACATAAAGCCTTATAGACAATAGACAAGTAGAGCGGATGGCTGGTGGCAAATTAATGCTGTGGAAGATCCACATAAGTGAAAATGTATACAAATTTGACCAATGACCTGGAAGTCTGGGGGGGACTCTTTTCTCAGGACAGAGAAGAAAAACAAATATTGAGAAGTCTGTGAAATAATTGGAGCTCAGATTAAAAATAAAACTTCATACTCATGGATAGGATGGCCCTCAGCAGAGGGAAACTCCAGGTATCCCAGATGTGCACACTACTATGGGACTGAGCTGCTTGTTAGCATCACTGAGGGATTGGCCAAATCTTGCTGAGTACTCTGCTTGCTAGGCTTCACCAGCCTGAGACCATTAGGGACAGTCTACTGTTAGGTTAATTAGCTTGCTATAGCAAAGGAAGATACAAACCATGAGGAACCATGGTTTCCCCTTAAAATGGGGAGTCAAGGAAGGTTATTTTATAGCATTTTGGATGCTGAAATAAGTCATAGAATGATATTCGCAGGAATTAAATGGATTTTGTGAAATGAGCCACTGGAAGATGAGTGGTCTTCCCTTTAAAATATATGTCTCTAGGGGCGCCTGGGTGGCTCAGTTGGTTAAGCAACTGCCTTTGGCTCAGGTCATGATCCTGGAGTCCCGGATCGAGTCCCGCATCGGGCTCCCTGCTCGGCAGGGAGTCTGCTTCTCCCTCTGATCCTCCCCCTCTCATGCTCTCTGTCTCCCATTCTCTCTCTCAGATAAATAAATAAAAAATCTTTAAAAAAATAAAAAAAAATAAAATATATGTCTCTATACGATGGACTCTGAAAAACAAACTGAGGGTTCTAGAGGGGAGGGGGGTGGGAGGATGGGTTAGCCTGGTGATGGGTATTGAGGAGGGCACGTTCTGCATGGAGCACTGGGTGTTATGCACAAACAATGAATCATAGAACACTACATCTAAAACTAATGATGTAATGTATGGGGATTAACATAACAATAAAAATTTAAAAAAATATGTCTCTGTAGAGTTACTATAGCTTCAAATGAATGTGTCTAAATAAACTGATATTAAAGGGCTTGGGCTTAGTTTATCTTGCATGTCATGCTTGGTACAGTTTATCTGTTCTGTGAGTCCTCATACAATTTGGGAAATATGGTTTCTGTTTCAGGGTGCAATATAAGAACATGCATTGGAGTAATAAACACCACACTCAGGTTTATAGGAAAAAGATGTAATTGAGAATAGGTGCAGCTTCTATTTGTACTTTTCTTAAATTGGTACAGCTTAGTTTATATTTTTTATAAGATCTTCCTCCCTTGGCCTCTGAACAAACACTGATAAGAGTTGAGTGGAGTTACCAAACACTAAATACTCCTGCTAAGATCTCTCCCTCTATCTTCCCCTCTGACATACTCAGCATTATCCCACTACTGCTCTGCTTTAAAACTCCAGGGAGACTCAATGTTCTTTTTAGCCTGTCACTTCCAGAAGCCCAGGTCTCCCTAGGTATGTATTATGTTTCAGACTATAGAATGTGAGCTCACAATACTTTTCCACATGATCATTTCTTACAGTCTAAATACTTATTTTTCCTACAGCCTTTACCATCATCTGACACAATATGCATTTTACTTATTTCTTTTAAAGTTGGTACCCCTTGTTTCGGTAGGCAGAAGCTAGGGCACATGCCCTCTTCCCAAGATTTCTGTCTCTCGATTAATCAAACACTAATGTAGGTACTGCTGTGAAGGGATTTTACAGAGGTAGTAAAATCTCAAACCAGTTGATCTTAAGATAAAAGAGATTATCCCTCTATCCAGGTGGAATTGACTCAGTCAGGTAAGCCCTTTAAAAAGCAGAGTTTTGGGGCGCCTGGGTGGCTCAGTCGTTAAGCGTCTGCCTTCGGCTCAGGTCATGATCCCAGGGTCCTGGGATCGAGCCCCGCATCGGGCTCCCTGCTCCACGGGAAGCCTGCTTCTCCCTCTCCCACTCCCCCTGCTTGTGTTCCCTTTCTCGCTGTGTCTCTCTCTGTCAAATAAATAAATAAAATCTAAAAAAAAAAAAAAAAGATCTTTAAAACAAAACAAAAAAAAATAAAATAAAAAGCAGAGTTTTGTCTGGCTGGTAGAAGAAAGGAAAGACATGTATTCAAATTGAGAGAAGAATGTGAAGTGCTATTGGTGCTTTTGGAGATGGAGTGGATTATGTGCAAGCAGCAGCCCCAAGGAGCTGAACGTGATCCTTGGCTGATAGTCAGTAAAGAAATGAGGACCTCAGTCCTCCAACAGCAAGATGAACTCTGCTAACAGCATGAATGATCTTGGAAGTAGATTATTTCCCAGAGAGTACAGATAAGAGCCTACCTCTGCCAACATCTTGTTTTTTCATCCTTGTGAGAACCTAAATAGAGGTCCCAGCCAATACCAGTCAGACTTTTGGCCTGCAGGACCAAAATAATTAATGGGTGATGTTTGCAGCTGTTATGAGAGTAGAGGTATTTTCCCCATTTTGTTTATTGTTATTAGTGTCTAGAATTATGCCTGGAATATAAGAAACATTTTTAGAAATAATTCCAATTAACCTGCTAAACTAAACACTGTGAATAGTTTGAGACTATTTTAATCTATAGACTCACTCTAGATATTTAGCTGTAACTCCAGTTGAGTAAAGGATTAAGGGTTAAATGTTTGAAGAGTCCATCTAAAAATCTTATATAATCTCTGGTAACATTTTAAAAAAATTATAAAAGGCATCAGTGATACACTTACAAGTGTTTAATTTTTTTTAAGATGAATTGATTATCAGACACTGAATACTTGATTTAATGCATGTTTTAGTGCACTTTATGTGACACAAATTAATTTGCCATAGAGGCAGGAAACCTATCTCTAAGGTAATTAGTCATGGTCAAATCTTAATTATCTCCTTAAATAGGAAAACAGGCTTATCAAGATATTTACTGTGGTATTCTTGAGTGGTACTCTCTCTTATTTGTTAATAACTCTTTCCACTAAAATAAAACATTCTATGGTATAGATTTTAACACGTGGACTTTGAAATAATGACACCCATTTTTGAACACCTCTAACCTCTGTATTCCTTCCAGTCATACCACAAGTTGCTTTTACCTCTATACAAGAGGAAAATGGGCCTTAGAGAGATTATGTAACTAGCTTAAGATCAGAAAAATTGAATTTGTAAACCTAAGATTCCAGCCCAGGTGGATGCATAACTGAGGTTCCATGTTTGTCCTAGTCTGACATACCATCAATTAGTGATGTTTTGTTTATTAAATTCATCTGTAATTATTATGACTATATATTCATGTCTGAATATTTGCAGTGTTTGTAACAGTTTTATTGAATATTAACAAGATATGATGATCATTTTCTTAGGCACTAATTTTATCCTAGAAACTTTGTTAGAAGGCTTGGATTGTATGGGATTTTGTCACAAGGGCAATAGTCAAATCTCAAAACAAGTGCAAAATTGAGTTAACTTTGATCAACAAATGGATGGAACAATCTTGAAGCAACCAATTATCAATCAATTGACCTTTCTTTTACTTACATTCCTTCAATGCACGTTTGTTGAGAGTACATCATGTGCAGCATTTTATCTATGCTGAATTTAGCATGACATTTGTCCTTGGTATTTTGAGAGCTTTGAGAGAGAGATTTGAGGTGATATATTGTCAGAGACCTGAAGTTGAAAGATGAGTGGGTGTTAGTTAGCCTTAAGAGGGGCAGTTCAGAGGGAAAAAGAGAGCAAAAGTGTGGGAATATTCTAGATGAAAGTAAATAAAAACTGAAAATTAAGCAGAGTTTGCTTTTTTTTTTTTAAGGAACTAAAAGAAGTGCACTGTTGTTGGATGTTAGAGTCCATTATTTGGGAAAGGAGCACTTGGAGGCAGAGCTTTAAAAAGGATGTGTATGCAGTGCCTTCTAGGTTGCATTAATACAGTTGAAATTTATGTGGTGTTGCTGAAGGGAATGCAATGAGTAGGTTTTTTATTTGTTCATTCACTCATTCAACAATATTCATTAAAGGCTTGCTTTGTGCACTGTGCCAGGTACTGGCTTATGGGTTAGGAGCTGGACTGCAGTGAATTTGTCATTGTCAGGGTCCTTTCCCTCATGGAGCTTATTATCTGGATTGAAAGGTCATTCTGCTGCAAAATAAACAATAAACTGAAGCAAGGAAAGACCAGACAGAAGGAGCTGGAATAGGAAGCAAACAGGGATGATTGCCTGAGCTGAAGATTTAGGATCTAGCAACAAAGAAGTCATTGGTGTCAGAAATGGGGATATATTGGTTGGAGGAGGCATTTAGACCCCAACTTCTTTTTATAAAGCTAGAATGAGACGGAGGACAGGTACTGTATATCTTTATCACTATATTTCCAGTCCTTGTCTACTAATTTAACCTTGACTCTCTATCATCATCTTTGCCAGATCATTGATTACAAGCATTCTTGATTTTAGCATGTGCTCAACATCTGCTTAACTTACAGTTGGGACTAAATTTGATGGTTTGGGGTATTTTTCCTGATTTTTAAAATTTACAAATAAGTACTATTTTCTGAATAATGAATTCTTTAACTTTTTGGACATTTTTCAGTATTATAGGGCTATAGTCACATTCAATTAAAGACTGCATAACATGTTAATGAGTGGTTAGTGAATCTCTCTTTCCCCCAAATATCTACTAATCTACTAAAAAAATTATAAAAGTTGGTCACTTCCCAAATTGACAACCTACTTTAGGAACTATTTGTGCATTTATTTTTTTGTACTGTGCAATTTGTTCTTGTTTACACAGGTTTGCTCTATAATATTTCATTTGTAAATGCTGGCACTCGCTCACAGTATTTAAAACAAAAAGTTCAAATTGTTATTTGAGTTTTCTTTCCCTACCCTTGAAGGAGAAAGTAAATAAATTTGCTCCTTTTCTGTTTTTCTTAGTTTTTAAAGTTATATTAAGTTTATAAAGTGCATGCTTTTAAAATTGTATTTTTGGTTTTGAAAAAGGAAATATATTCAACAATTTATTTAATAATTTTCTAAATATTAAAGTTAGAATGTAATTATAATTTGCAAAACAGTTCATTCTTCCACCACATTCTTGAAATAAAAACATGGGCCCTTTATTCATACTCCCTATGTTCAGGTCCTCATTCTTTTGGAAAAAATGGTATTTGGAGATTTGAAAGGTTCCAACTTTATATTTAGATCTGACAGAAACTTCAGAATAAGTTCTATTCTTAAGCCCCCTGACAATTATGTAGATGCATAATTTTTTATTAGTCATGTTATAGCCTATTAATGCATTTGGTGGAAGTCACAAGGTTGGATTTGACTATATTTGTACTTAACTTTTCTTCTGCTAAAGTCTTATTTGTTTTAGTTTGGCTGTCTATTCTCTATCTGAAGTGTTATACATTCAAATTTCAGTAGCAACACGTTATAGATGATGTAGAAAAAGTTTGACAGTTTTGAAGAAAAAAAGGTAGAATTATTTCTTTAAATTATCATAGTACTTTAAAAGTCTTGACTGTGTAAAATTTAAAGTGTATGACAGAAACGTTTGATATTTCTTAGACATCCTAAAGCCACTCCCATTTTCCAGTTTGAGAAACACTTTGTTTATGAAAAATTTCAACCTTATTTGCCCAATCCATTTTTTCCAACTTCTTTTTTTTTCTTATTCTTAGCAATATACTTAGCAGCACAGTTGCATAAATGGAAAATTTAGAATAAAAATCCTCAATCAAAACTTCCATTTTGTGCATTGCATTTTTGTGTCAGATAATTCAATATTTATAAGTGCTTATAGCCTACAATAATTAATGGAAGCTAACAGGTACCTTAAAAGATCAAACATTTCAAATTATTAATAAAAACAAGAATTTAGAACTATCCTATTTAAGTAAGCTCTCAACAAAGTTGGGCTTCTTTATTCTAATTTTTATCTTTAACACCTTGAGGGCAAACTTTGTGAAAGAATCTGAAGATTTACATTGGGAAATTGATGGATACATATAGATAAATACTAAAGGATAGGAAGAAAAAAGGCTTTTCTTCTGGATAGTTGTTTCTAAAAGAGTACAGTTTATCTGTTCCTCTGGTATTAGTTCTATGATAAAATCTCCCTTGTAGAAGGTTTCTATATAATTCAGTAGGCTTTCCTTATAATTTGTAAAAAGATGCCTTATAAATGAAACCTATAATTTATGATTATGGTTTATGTCAAAGTCAAGTATTTTTCTCTTACTTTGAAGACTTTTAAATGTTAATTTTCAGTATTAAAATGTCTTATTTTCCTACTCAAAATTATTTCTGCTTTTAATATTCAAGCACGTTAGGTGAATGGCTGTTCTCCAAAGAAATTAACAACTATGGATTTAAAATTCTATTTTTTTTTGCTTATAAAATTTTAACAGTATCCTTTTGGCTTTATGGATCCAGACTTTAAAATTGACTGATAAACAAGTTAAGAAGTTAATTTTGCGGTATGTGTAAAAACTTATATGGAAAAAATCAGGTTTCATCAGCTATTCAAAGAACGTATTACTCTTCTCCCTATTGCACACTCTCGAACATAGAGGGCGCTGTTACATTAACGAACACCACCATTTCAAGCAGAAATGTTTATAGCTCCTTTAATGGCAAGACCATCAGCTCCAATGTGTTTCATGATGGCTGTGTATTAATCATTTTGTCTTTCTCTCAGTAAATATCTTTTTCATAATGCTTTAATGAAGTTCTTTCCATAGGCTTTCATCTGAGATAAGTAAAGATGTGAATGTGAATGCATGGATATATTTATGGAAAGCATTAGCTCATATGTTAAATGCCTCATGAAATTTCCTGACAGCACCACTCTTAATTTTTAACACATATAATAATATATCGTGACAAAAATCAGTCAACATGAGTCACTAGACATTAAATATTAAAAATTATGGAAAGACTGATAACTTGCTTTGACATTCTGGAAAAGCACACATTTTGTCACGTTCATGCCAGGAAATGCAGACCAATATATTTAGTCTAAGTGATGCACAATATTTTTGGCAATACGTAAAATAGCTCCAGTTAATCGTTATGTTGATCATTGCAAGAAAAAGAAGGTTGTTTAAAACATTGTGATTTTGGGCGCCTGGGTGGCTCAGTCGGTTAAGCGGCTGCCTCCGGCTCAGGTCATGATCCTGGAGTCCCTGGATTGAGTCCCGCATCGGGCTCCCTGCTTGGCAGGGAGCCTGCTTCTGCCTCTGACCCTCCCCCCTCTCATGTGCTCTCTCTCATTCTCTCTCAAATAAATAAATAAAATCTTTTAAAAAAAATTGTGATTTTGAAATGCATTGATCTTTAAATTTTTATCTAGCTGTTTGAAAATAGAGGCATCTATCAAACAACAGGTAGCATACAGGTGGATATTTTCTAACATGAGAACAATCAGAAGAGAGGTACCATATTCTCAATTTGGAATACTATTCACTTCTCTCCTTCAAGCTCTTAAGGTTTTACTCATTGTTACATACTGACTTTACATATTACTAGCTGCACTGCTGCTTTCCTATGGCAAAATACTCAGAGACTGGCCCAGCTTCTGGGAATGAACCTTAGCAGACAGAATATATTATTGAAATGTTTAGGCAGAAGAGCTATTGATTATCATCTGGCCTTACGTATAATAAATGGTAAGCCAAAAAAATTGTAAACACCACACGTATCAAGAGATTTAAATGTGTTTGTATCTTTAGACACTCTAATCCCATTGTCTAGAATCTCTACTCAAAATAATGTTCTGAGAGAGTAGGGATATCTTCATGCAAAAAATATATATATTTTTTTGCAATTCTGGAATCATCACAAATAATTAAGAATGGTATATTACTCAACATGGTATTATAGAGATAATATGTTATATTCATATATATTCATATATAATAATATATTCATATATTATAATAACATATTAAATGTGTATGTGCATATATTTAGTGGTTAAAGTACAGATTCTGAAGACTGAAAGCTCTGGTTCAGATTCTAACCCAGTCACTCACCAAAGAAAAGGATAATCTCTCTGCCTCAACTTACTCATGTAGAAAATGGGTATTTAAAAACTATTTTCATAGGATTTTTATAAGAATTAAATGATGTGGTCCCAGGTAGAATGTTTATAAGTATAAATAGACCATATTAAAAGCTTGCTATTGTATTTTCATGGCTCTTCACATTAAAAGTGGTATTTTATAACAATATATTTGTGTTTATTGGCACCTAAGGTTTTTTTAATTTTTTTTTTATTTTTTTTATTGGCACCTAAGTCTTAACCTCTTATCTATATACTCTACAAAGGAAAGATATTACTCAAAGTAAACTTTAAAAAGATGAATTGGTGGGTGCATGGTGGCTTTTAAGAGGGAGTGAAATGAAGGTGTGGTGACCAGTTAAAAATATACTGCAGTACTGAAATGAGGTCATATTTGAATATTCAGTCACATCTTATTCTGTCTAAGAAATATGGAGACATCAAAAGCACCCATCTATTATCATTTGGTCTTTTTGCTCCTGTCATACTTTAATTATGATGTCTGCATATCATATCATATATAATATTCTAATAGTGGGTTTTGTGGTGTTTTATGTATCTTTTGATGGGAAGAGATATGAATTCACACTTTAGAGATTACATGACTACAAAGCCAGCCTCTTATCTGTCACTGGAAAGGTTGCTTTTCATTATGGTTGTGTGTGTGTGTGTGTGTGTGTGTGTCATGAAATTTCAAATCATTCTTCTTATCTTTTACAACTCCCCCTTCACCTCATGTTACTCAGCCAACTGGTTTCTGTGCTGTGCTTTGGACACTAAGCTTCTCTCATTGTAGGACTTTATCTTTCTTGTCCCACATTTCCCAACTTGTCAGAAGACCAATGTCCTCTTCATTCAGATATACTTAAATATCACCTATTAGAGAGGATTCCAGTAACTGCATCTATTAAAGTATCATCACCATCCCATCACTCCAATTTGTTAAATTTTTAATATTGCATTTATAATAAACACAAATTATATCTACTTAAATTGTGAATGTCTGTCTTCTCTACTAGAGTACAAATCCACTGAAGCATGAGCTTTGTCTATTTGTTCGCTCTAATGTCACTTGCCCCTAGAATATAAGACTAGTCAATTAATACATGTTAAGTGGCTGAATGATTACGACTGATAACTTTTGTTTAAATTCAGATGAAATTTCTGTGCAGAAAATTTTGATATATGTACATTGTAACTAGCTAAACTGGTACCTTCTACAGATAACATCAACCAAAGATACATACTTTAAAAAGTTACAGTACTATTAGTAACATTTTCCAAAATTTACAGACTATCCCTAAGCGGGGGATTGAGCTAGATATCATCACTGGATTATGGAGCAACTGGGGAGGGTCAATATAAGCATCAAAGTAAAAATAAAAATTAAAAATTGCTCTAAAAGCTAAACAATGATTTATTCCTATTTTAAAGAAGATGAGTGTATTTAGAAATAAAGGGGGACATGACATTTTACCTGACCTAAATCTTAATTTATATACTGTTCTGATTATCTAATGACCAAACATTTCCTGAGTTGAAAGATAAGATAATTATGTTTTGGATTATGCCACTGCAATAAGATTTCTTATTTTGTCTTCCAGTTAAATTGTGTGAGCTGTGCAAACAAACTGAAAAATGCTAATGCCCAAATGGCTACTCCTGTATATTCGTATTTTATGGTCTTTCTTTAAAAAAAGTAGTAAACATGTAGTATTTTCTCTCTGAGGGAATATGTCATAAATAACAAAGCCTTTGAGACTACCCTCTTAGACTAAAGAGCCCTCTTGACTTTCTATAAGAGATAATAGTATCATAATCAGAGAGTATCAGGTATAGAAATACAATTATAAACATTATTCCATTAATTCACCACATTCTCAAATCAAAATAGGGCTTTTGTTTCAAAGTGTGATCTTTTTGTTCCATTTCCCATGTAGAATCCTTGTTTCGATAACTAAAGCACTCTTAAGTGCTTGAAATGTTAAATAACTGAACAACTTGTAATGATGAATGAAAGTAAAAAAAACAAAACAAAACAAAAAAAACTTCAAGCCAGTAAATCTTCATAAATGCATTCAGAGACCTGTGAAGACGGTGCCACATGCTGTGATCTCTTTAAAGATAGGATACTGAGGTTTTGAAGAGATTGACTTTGGAACCAGACTACCCACATTCAAATCTTGGCTCAACCACACACTAAGAGTGTAATCTTTGGCAAGTTACTTAACTCCCTCTGGTCTTAATTTCCTTATAAATAAGTCAGGGATTAATAATAATACCCAGACATAGAAGTTATCTTAAGAATTAACTAAATAGAACATCTGGCTCATTACAAGCATATGAAAGGTTTTGTTTTTGTCTTGGGGGTGGGTAGAGGGAGAGGGAGAGAGAGAGAAACCCAAGCAAGCCAACCAGGTTCCACGCTCAGCACAGAACCCAATGTGAGGCTCGATCTCATGATCCCAAGATCATGACCTGAGCTGAAATCAAGAGTTGGATGCTCAACCGACTGAGCCACCTAGGGGCCACAGCATATGAAAAGCTTTTTAAAAAGTATTCAAAATAGCTGTTTCATCTTAACAGAATTTGCCAATTATTTTGGGAATTTGAGGTTGTTTTGATCATTTATGTTAGCCACTTAATTTGAAATATTTCTATGTAATGGTTCATTCTCGGCTTTCAGCAAAAAAAAAAGTAAAAAAAAATATTTCTATGTAATTAATTCATTAAAATAAATATCTACATGAGCATCACTAAGAGTCAATTTTTAAGGATGGTCAATGTTAGAGTCATAAGTTATCCATATTCTGCTGATGATTTCATAAGACATCCTCGCCTTCTTTACTCTTCAACATAGTTCCATGGTGATATTGACATGACCATTGTAAATATTTACTAACCATACCTCATGCCTAATAATGAGAAAAGTGCTTGGAAGGAAGTGGTAGAGGACATAAAAAAATGTTTTTGCCATGATCATGGTCCCCTAAGGAATAGAAGAATTTTCAAAATACAATTTATTTTTCAGAAGTCAGTCATAGGTTAACTCAGTTAACACTATTAATGTTATATTTTATATTTATTCTCACCTACTAATGAATTTTCAGATGTCTTACCAAAACTGTAAGACATGAAACTTAGTGAACAGCCTCCTTGGGGAAAACTGTCAATTTTACAAGTATTTTTGGGGGGTGGAAATATTATGCTGTAATTGGAACTTTAATTGATGCCTGGATATACATGCTTTGGTAAATGGCCTGCTGCTGAAAATAGAAAGGGATTTACATGAATGAAATTTACATTATTTATTTTGGTTCTTAACGGTCTTTTCTACCTCTTTCTTCTTCTCCCTCCTGAACACACACACACACACACACACATATTCATCTGATGTAAAGTATTCTGAACAGAGACTCTAAATGGTCTATTCATTGAGAGATAAGCCATGTAAGAGTATAAGGTCAGAAGAATTCAGCACTCTAGAATTGTATTCAAACATTCAGCATGCTCAGTGGTTGTATGATGTTTGTTGTGAATTACCTGCAATTGACTACTGGACTCAAGTGGTATTTGTTAAGAGCTTTCCCCCTTTTGTTTTACTTCCAGTTCTGCTTTCCAAATTGGCTTCATATTATTGGCAGTTTTTCTTTGCATATCAGAACAAGAGTTAAAATCACAATATGCCTTTCCTATTGGTACTTTGCTACATGGTGTTTATTTTACATCTTCCATACTGAGAGAAAAATCTGATGTAGAACCATTAAGTAACTTGACACAAATGCTTTAAGATGAATCTTTCCTGGAGCATTTCCTTTTGTTTTACTTCCATGGGTCAGTATGTGCCTTCACTCTTCACTACTGGCAACACAAGTCCTACATTTATCTAGTGTTCTGGCTTCAGTGG
This sequence comes from Mirounga leonina, assembly GCF_011800145.1. Classification (NCBI taxonomy): domain Eukaryota; kingdom Metazoa; phylum Chordata; class Mammalia; order Carnivora; family Phocidae; genus Mirounga; species Mirounga leonina. Next base: position 19,172,665 of record NW_023270314.1, on the reverse strand, counting down.
GTGGGTTAGATGACTCAGTGCTATCAGAATTTTACTCATCAGGTTCACTGCCTCAAGTTTTTTTCTGTCAGGATTCCTCTAAATTATGTTTTTTAAAGATTTTATTTATTTATTTGACAGAGAGAGAGATAGTGAGAGCGGGAACACAAGCAGGGGGAGTGGGAGAGGGAGAAGCAGGCTTCCCGCCAAGCAGGGAGCCCGATGTGGGACTCGATCCCAGGACCCCGGGACCATGACCTGAGCCGAAGGCAGACGCTTAACGACTGAGCCACCCAGGCGCTCCTAAAATATTTTTAACAATAAAAAATAAAAGCAAAAAGTTTGAAGGCAAAACAGTAAAAAGCTAAAGTTAACATTATACAAATATGTTGCACAACATTGCAAAAATTGAGTATACTAAAAGATCATTGGTGGCAAAAAGAATCATTGAAAAGCCAATGGGTGAGACTCAGAAAACGTAAGGGCAGACTCACATCCACTCTCAAGACACAGACGAGGGAAGCCTGCTCTGTTCGAGGACTGTCTGGTCAGTGGAGCAGTCAGAACATACACAACATTTATCGATTAAGTTTGCCATCTTTTATGGGCGTGATCTGTGCCACCTGAGGACTAGACACTCCTATCTGTGCCCTGACTCTGACCGTTCTGATTTATTCACTGCCACTGATGCAGGCACTGCTGCCCTTGAAAACTAAGTGTGGCTGCCACTGTTGAAACCACTGCCAGAAATGACTTTCTGTAGCAATGCTTTCTTGGGCTATTAGCTACAGATCCTAAGGCCAGGGCAGCTGTATGTTTTGGCTTCGTCTAAGGCATGTGTCTGTGCTCTCAAAGCAAGTGATCAAAAAAATAAGTATAGGCTTACCTCATTTTATGGTACTTCACTTTATTGCACTTTGCAGCTATTGCACTTCTTACAAATTGGAGGTTTGTGGCAATCCTGCCTCAAGCAACTCTGTTGGTGCCATTTTTCTAACAATGTCTGCTCACTTCCTATCTCCATATCATATTTGGTAATTCTCACAGCATTTCAAACTTTTCATCATTATTATGTTTGTCGGGTGCCTGGGTGGCTCAGTTGGTTAAGCGTCTGCCTTCAGCTCAGGTCGTGATCCCAGGGTCCTGGGATCGAGTCCCGCATCGGGGTCCCTGCTCAGCAGGGAGTGTGCTTCTCCCCTTCCTCTCCCCATGGCTTGTGCTCTCTCTCTTGCTCACTCTCTCTCTCAAAATAAATAAAATCTTAAAAAAAATTATTGTGTTTGTCATGGTGATCTGTGATCAGTGATCTTGGTGTTACTATTGCCATTGTTTTGGGGTGGCACAAATCATGCCCATATGAGATGGCAAACTTAATCGATAAATGTTGTGTATGTTCTGACTGCTCCACTGACCGGCTGTTCCTGCATCTTTCTCCTTCTCCTCCGGCCTCCCTATTTCCTGAGACACAACAATATTGAAATTAGGCCAAGTAATAACCCTATGATGACCTCTAATTGTTCAAGTGAAAGAGTCACGTGTCTCTCACTTTACATCAGAAGGTAGAAATGACTATGCTTAGTGAGGAAGGCATGTTGAAAGCCAAGGTGGGCTGAAAGCTGGGCTTCTCATGCCAGTTAGCCAAGTTTGAATGCAAAGTAAAAGGCCCTGAAGGAAATTAAAAGTGCTACTCCAGTGAACACCTGAATGATAAAAAAGTGAAACAGCCTTATTCCTGATATGGAGAAGGTTTGGCGGTTTAGATAGATCAAACCAGCCACAACATTCCCTCAAGGCAAAGCCTAACCCAGAGCAAGGGCCTAACTTTTCAATTTCACGAAGGTTGAGAGAGGTAAGGAAGCTACAGAAAAAAAGCTACACAAAAAAGCCAGCAGAGGTGGGTTCATGAGGTTTAAGGAAAGAAGCTGTTTCTGTAATATCACGGTATGAGGTAAAGCAGCAAGTGCTGATGGAGAACCTATAGCACATTATCCCGGGGATCTGGCTAAGATAATTAATGAAGGTGGCTACACTAAACAATAGATTTTCAATGTAGATATAGTAGCCTTTTATTCAAAGACGGTGTCATTTTATTCAAAGGAGTTTCATAGCTAAAGAGGAGAAGTCAATGCCTGGCTTCAAAACTTGAAAGAGTAGGCTGACTCTTGTTTGGGGTTAATGCAGCTGGTGATTTGAAGTTTAAGCCAGTATTCATTGACCATTGTGAAAATCCTAGGACCCTTAAGAATTATGCTGTACCTACTCTGCCTCTGCTCTATAGATGGAATAAGAAAGCCAGGATGATAACACATCTGTTAACAACATGGTTTATTGACTATTTTAAGCTCACTGTTGAGACCTACTTCTCAGAAAAACAATTCTTTTCAAAATATGACTGCTCATTGACAATGCACATGATCACTCAAGAGCCCTGATGGATATAATACAACAAGATTAATGTTATTTTCATGCCTGCTAACACAACATCCATTCTGAAACCTTGAAAAGATCAGAGAGTAATTTCAACATTTAAGTCTTATTATTTAAGAAATACATTTTGAAGGCTAGAGCTCCCATAGGTAGTGATTGTTGTGATGGATCTGAGCAAAGTAAATTGAAAACTTTCTGGAAAGGATTCACCATTCTAGATGCCATTAAGGACATTCATGATTCATAGGAAGAGGTCAAAATATCAACATGAACAGGTGTCTGGGAGAAGTTGATTCCAGCCTTCATGGATGACTTTGAGGGGTTCAAGACTTCAGTGGGAGAAATGACAGCAGAAGTGGTGGAAATAGCAAGAGAACTACAATGAGAACTGGAGCCTGAAGATATGACTGAATTGCTGCAATCCCATGATAAAACTGTAATGGATGAGGAGTTGCTTTTTATGGATGAGCAAAGTAGTTTCTTGTGAGGGAATCCACTAGTGAAGATACTGTAAAGATTGTTGAAATGACAGCAAAGGATTTAGAATGGCACAAAAACTTGGTTGGTAAAGCAGCGGTAGGGTTTGAGAGGATTGATGCCAATTTTTAAAGAGTTCTACTATAGGTAAAATGCTATCAAACAACATTGCATGCTACAGAGAAATCATTCTTGAAAGGAAGAGTCAATGGATACAGCAAACGGCATTGTGTCTTAGTTTATGAAACTGACAAAATCACTCCAGCCTTCAGCAATCACCACCCTCATCAATCAGTGGCCATCAAGACTGAGGCAAGATGCTATACCAGCAAAAAGATTATGACTTGTTGAAAGCTCAAATAGTGGTTAGCATTTTTAGCAATAAAGTATTTTTAATTAAGGTATGTGCATTGTTTTTTTAGACATAATGCTATTGCACACTTAATAGACTACAGTATAGTGTAAACATAACCTTTATATGCACTAGGAAATCAAAAAAATTCATTTGACTTGCTGTATTGTGATATTCACTTTATTGCAGTGGTTGAACTAAACCCACAGTATCTCCCAGGTATGCCTGTATTTGGCATGTTCAACTTCTTTTTGGTGCTATTTCTCCCAAAATGGGTAAAGGAGATCTAGTAGTCAATCTATAAGATACTATTTTCCCTCTCTGTTTATCTATCTTTTTGTAGAATTTTCCCCTTGAATCTGGTTGACTCTGCAATTTGTTCTTTACCAATAAGATGTGATAGAGTGAGGTAAAAAAAAAATAATCCTTATGGCTTCTACTTGAGTCTGCTGGGACATTTACTTTTGAGTTGCTCACTTTAAAACCCATCTATCAGGGCACCTGACTTTGGCTCAGGTCATGATCTCGGGGTCCTGGGATCAAGCTCTGCTGTGAGCCCCATATCGGACTCTGCATAGGGCTCCTCACTTAACCAGGAGTCTGTTTGTCCTTCTCCCTCTCCCTCTGTCCCTCCCTCCTTTCCTCTCTCTCTCTCTCTCTCAAATACATAAATAATCTTTTAAAATAAATAAACCCATCTATCATATAATGATAAGTACAGAACACATGAGAGGCCATGTGTAGATGCTCTGATAGAAAACCACTGTTCAACTTCCAGCTGACAGTCAGTTTCAATTGTCAGCCATGTGAGTAAGCTGTCTTAGGTATCCAGCCCAGTCGAACTTTTTGTTTGTTTGTTTTTGTTTTTGTTTTCTTTTTTTTATTCTTATGTTAATCCCTATACATTACATCATTAGTTTTAGATGAAGTGTTCCATGATTCATTGTTTGTGCATAACACCCTGTGCTCCATGCAGAATGTGCCCTCCTCAATACCCACCACCTGGCTAACCCATCCTCCCACCCCCCTCCCCTCTAGAACCCTCAGTTTGTTTTTCAGAGTCCATCGTCTCTCATGATTCGTCTACCCCTCCGATTTCCCCCACTTCATTCTTCCCCTCCTGCTACCTTCTTCTTCTTCTTTTTTTTTTTCTTAACATATATTGCATTATTTGTTTCAGAGGTACAGATCTGAGATTCAACAGTCTTGCACAATTCACAGCGCTTACCAGAGCACATACCCTTCCCAGTGTCTATCACCCAGTCACCCCATCCCTCCCACCCCACCCCCCACTCCAGCAACCCTCAGTTTGTTTCCTGCAATTAAGAATTCCTCATATCAGTGAGATCATATGATACATGTCTTTCTCTGTTTGCCAGTCAAACTTTTAAGACTACTGTAGTCCCAGCTAACATATGACTGCAACTCCTTGAGAGATTACAAGCAAGAACTGGTCAACTGAACCTAGGAAGCCCACAAAATCCATACAACCATGAAAATTCATAATACATTGTTGTTTACATAGTATATTTTGAGATAATCATAAGGAATAGATATCACCAAAATAAGAGAATTCCAGAAAATATAGGAGAAGTTTAAAGTTTCTGAGTAGGAGGGAGGGAGAGTTTAACTTTGCTATATTGTGAAATTTGCCTTTTTTCCCCTTTTTTAGTAGTGTGAATTTAGTTTGGTAAAGTTTGTTATTTCAAAGGAAAAATATGCAGCATATATCAGTTCAGAATTGATTGCTCAGAATTGCCTATATGATTTTGAGAAGATAACAGCAACACCTGATGATCTGTATTACCAATTATATGTCTAGTTTCATGAGCAAGACTTGCTGAAAGTCTCCACACCAGTTATTTACTTTGAAATATGCTTGACTAATTAGTGTTTCTGTCAATATATGCCTTCTGGGCACATGCAGACACTCACCCATAGTGTGTGCCCACCAACTTAAAGAATTAGATACAACCATAACAATTGTGGGATGAAGGCAGAGAGGGCAAGATTGCTCACACTTACTATTTATTTATAAAAAATAAATGATGTAGTGGGAGAATTATTTGACACTTTAGCTGGTATGTCAAAGTGAATGATTATGGGGTCACACAGTGAGACACTTATTTAAGTAAATTAGCCTGTTTGTAATGAATCTTTATTTTGGCATTACTGTTAGCCAGTTGTTGCAACAGGACAGTTATAACAATGAATATGTACAAGCACATTATTTCCTAATGGCATGCTAAACTAGAATCAAAACAGGCATATATCAGCATGTATTAAAGTTGAATGGCAAATAAGCACTGACACATTTTCCGACTTGCTTTCTCAAATTACTCAATTTGTTAAAAAAACAAGAGTTGGAAACAGTGTTAAGAATAAGGTTTCAGGGGCGCCTGGGTGGCTCAGTCGTTAAGCGTCTGCCTTCGGCTCAGGTCATGATCCCAGGGTCCTGGGATTGAGCCCTGCGTCGGGCTCCTTGCTCCGTGGGAAGCCTGCTTCTCCCTCTCCTACTCCCCCTGCTTGTATTCCCTCTCTTGCTGTGTCTCTCTCTGTCAAATAAATAAAATCCTTTTAAAAAAAAAGAATAAGGATTCAGAAGGTATTAATATTTACAAAATTTATATGGATAGTTAATAAGAAACCTTATAGTCAAAAATAAATATGAAATTATATATTTTCAAGCTTTCTTAACATTTTTAATGAAATGTATATTTTTGAAATAGAAAAAATGGGATAATTTTTCCAGAAATAAAGAATATACCTTCAGTGCTAACTTGTAGGGAATATATGGAGACTACAAATTAAAATAAAATGGCTAGTTAATGAAGTTTAACATGACCAACTCATTCTGGAGAAGAACTTTGATATTAGCACATAAAGAGTTTGATGTATTTTTTTAATTCCACAAATAAGTGATACCATACAGAATTTGTCTCTCTCTGTCTAGCTTATTTTACTTAGCATAATAGGTCCATCCAAGTTGTTGCAAATGATAGGATGTTCTTTTTTAAGGCTGGATGATATTCCATTATAGATATGTACTACATTTTCTTTATCCATTCATTGGTGCACACTTAGGTTGTTTCTGTACTTTGACTATTGTGAATAATGCTCTAAAAACATAGGAGTACAGATATCTTCTCAAGATAATGATTTTGTTCCTTTGAATACCCAGAAGTGGGATTGCTGGATCATATCATAGTTCTGTTTTTAATCTCTTGAGGAACTTCCGTATTGTATTCCATTGTGGCTGTACCAATTTACATTCCCACCAACAGGGTGTAAGTGTTCGCTTTTCTCCACATACTTGCCAACATTTATTACCTGTTGTCTTTCTAATAATGGGCACCCTAACAGATGTGAGGTGATATCTCATTGTGGTTTTGATTTGTGTTCCCCTGATGATTGGTAATATTGAGTACCTTTTCATGTACCTGGTGGCCATTTGTATGTCTTCCTTGTTTTGTTTTGTTTTGTTTTTTTATTGAGGACCTGGACACTATGCCAATTACTAAGGAGGTAAAGATGAAAAATTGACACAGTCCCTATTCAGTAAAGTTTACCAGACAAGAAAACAGGCTGCTACAACAGAGGCACAGCATAACATAGCTGTTAAGAACCTGGGGTCTCTGGAACCAGAACGCCCAGGTTGTGAATCTGTCTCTTCCTCTTACCAGATCAGTGAGTTGGGGCACATGACTTAACCTTTGCATGCCTCTGTTTTCTTCTCTGTAAAATGGGAATTATAATAGTAGTCCCTGTCTCATAGATTGTTTTGAGGATTTAAGTAGAGCACTTAGAACAGTAATTGGCACATAGTAAAAGTAAGCACTATGTAAGTATTTAATAAGATCTATAAATGCTAAAGATCAAGGATATGGGAGCATAAAAGAGGTGTCTGACCCTCCTTATGGAATCCAGGAGACCCAAAGGTGGGTGGGAGTTGCCCAGCCAGGCCTGACTATAGCCTTGATATAAGAAGGGTTCAGACTCAGGTTCATTTAAGTGCAAATGTCTCCTCCCCAGTCTTACAGTTTTACCACCATCATTTATTAATGAGACTGTCCTTTTCCCATTTGTGCTCTTGTCACCCTTATCAAAGATTAGTTGACTGGGTATGCATGGGTTTATTTCTAGGCTCTCTATTCTGTTCACTTGGTCTATGTGTCTGTTTTTATGCCAGTACTATACCCATTTTGATTACTATAGCTTTGTAATAGAGTTTGAAATTGTGTGCAGCCTCCAAACGTGTTCTTCTTTCTCAGAATTTCTTTGGTTATTTGGGACTTTTTAAGATCCATACAAATTTTAGGATTGTTATTTCTATTTCTGCCCAAAATGCCCATTGGAATTATGACAGACATTGCACTGAATTTGTAGATGGATGTGTTAATTAACTTAATTATAATAATTTCACAAAGTATACATATACCAAATTATGCACACTTTAAATATATACAATTTTACTTGTCAATTATACCTCAATAAAGCAGAAAAACACAAAAGTACACCATATTACAATTTGTATCAGGAGCAGAAACATCAATACAAAAAGACCTATTTCATAGTAACTTAATAATCATACTAAATTATATAAGGAAATACATTATTATAAAAAGATAAAAAAGAACCAAGTAAAATATTAGTAATGGAAAATGTGAGAGTTGAAACACAGAATTCAATAGGTGGAATTAGATATAGCAAGAGACAAATTAGAAAATTGTAAAATCAGAATTAGAAATCAAACATAAGAGATATGAAGTATAAAAAAGGAAATGTAATATGCAGATTATAGGAATTTCAGAATGACTGGAGGATAAAAATGAAGAGAAAAAATATTTTAAAAACAACAGAGATAAATGTAATAAAAAATGAAAAAATGATAAGATACTTATTAAACAGTAAGATACCTTATGCTATTGAAAAGGCTCATGCATCAGTAGAGGAGAGATAAGAAACACTGTAGTCCTTCATATAGAGTGAAATTTAAAACATCAAAGGCAGAAGATTATAAGGAAAAAGAGATTATAGATAAAAGAGCAAGACAAAGGAGGTGAACAATAGCTTAAAACATGAATGAAAGAAGATGATGGAATTGTATTTCTAAAGTTTGAGGGAAAAGAATAGAATTTTATTCCAGCAAATTGCCATTTAAATAGAGTATGAAAATATATTCTTGGCTATATAGGGCTGCAGTACTTCTGCTACACAAAAACCATATTGAACACAGTTGTGCAAGAAGCATATAAGTAAGAGTATACCAGTACTCTTTTTTTTGTCTATACTCATTCCTGTGCAATGATGTCATTTAGCCTCATAGTTTTAAATACCATTTAAATACTAATGACTCCAGATTTATATTTCAAACCTGGACTTCTTCCCAAAACTCTAGACACATCTACCCAATTACCTGCTCAACAACCAAAAACAACAACAACAAAAAAATCATATGATCCATTATTAGAAGAGGTAACGGGAGTATGATCTGGGGTGGTCAGTGAACGTTTCCATGAGATAGTGGTATTCATAGTGAAATTTGAAGAATGAATATGGGGAAAAGTTTAAATTGGGTGGGAACAGGGAACTTTCAAAGGAAAAGGAACAGACTCAGCAAAGGCTTTGAGTCAGGAAGGAGCCCAGCACATTTGAGGAATTAAAAAAAGGTTGTTATGATGATGGTTACCAGAGAGGAAGTGGGAGATGGGCAAAAATGAGTGAAGGGGAGTGGGAGATACAAGCCTCCAGTTATGGAAGGAAAAAGTCACAGGAATAAAAAACTCAGCTTAAGGAATACAGTCAACAATAACTGTAATAGTGATGTAACGGGACATATCTAGCTATACTTGTGAATGTAGCATAATGTTTGAACTTACCAAATCACTAATTTGTACACTAATGTAACATTGTGTGTCAACTCTACTCAAATGAATAAATAAATAGGTGTTTCCTCATTGTGCACACTTAGATATGATAACTTGAGAAGGACACAATGTAGCTGAGAATGTATATCTAATCTAATCACATGAATGTGATCTAATGACACAAAATCATCAAACTCAAAATGAGGGGAATTCTATTTAAAAAAATGAAATGGGAGACTATTCTTCAAAAAAAATGCCACTATCATAAAAGACAAAGAGAAGTTGTGGACATGGTTGAGATTAAAGAAAATTAAAACAATATGACAATTACATGCAATAACTACCCCTAAACTTGATTTCATACTTGTTAGAGAAAAGGAAGACAGTCTGTGAAGGACATTATTAGATTAACCAACACAATTGTCATATGTACAGTGGATTAAATAAAGGTGTCAATGTAAAAAAAAAAAAAGGTGTTGTGGCTATATGTGAGCACATGACAGGAAAGTGTTGCAAATATGGCCCTAAAGATGGGTAGGGCCAGAATCCTCCATAGCCCTTTGAGCTAAAGGGCTTCATTAAATATTTTGATCTTTATCCTAATAACAATGAGAGGGGATTGAAGGATATTAAGCACTACATAATCAGATTTTAATTTGGAAAATACCCTTAAGAAAACAAATTGAGGTGCGCCTGGGTGGCTCAGTCATCTCCCTTCAGCTCAGGTCATGGTCTCAGGGTCCTGGATCAAACTCAGCATTCTAGGGGCTCCCTGCTCAAGGGGGGAATCTGCTTGTCCTTCTCGCTCTGCCCCTCCCCCCCACTTGCATGCACACTCTCTCTCTCTCAAAAGATAAATAAAATCTTGACAAACAACAAAAAAACAAATTGAATCTTACTTATCTCCAGTATCTAGCAAAGCACATGGTACATGATACACAGTAGAAGCTCAAAAATGTCCTTTTATGTATGTGAGATTATTCAGAGCTACATTACTTATTAATAATAAAGTTTTAGTGAATTTTATTATTACTTTGTAACACTTTTTTCATCAGCTCTGTAAAATTGCATTACTTCATGTAAACACTCTTTTCTTTTTATATTATTTTAGATCTATTATCAGTTAGCAATGAGTTGTACTTTTCAGGAGTCATGATTTATCCATTTAATATAAACTTGAAAAGGTAGTTTCATAACTGGGAGTTATGAATACCTCCTGAATGTTTAAAAGTACTTGGATCATTTTGTGTGCTAGGTAAAACTTCAAAACCCACTTTTAACTCAGTTATATTTTAACACCCTGGACTGCTAATTGAAATTAAAAAGAAAATATATTTTCACACATGGTCGGCAAACCAAATCTGCTGAGGTTTCTGTAAGACTAGCTTGCTGTTGTCTGCTATTTAATTAACCAGTGTACAAATAAAATGTCCTCAGTTTAATTTCCATTCCGTAGCTCAATACTGTAAACTATTCACAGCATAATTAAAAGTCCTGCATTCTCCCAGGAATGATATTACCAGTAAGCAACCAACCCATGAAATAGAGAAGCCTCTTACTCTGCTAAATTGTGTGCTAATAAAGGTGCACAAGTGTTCCCTGCTTAATCTGACTGAGCCGAGAAAACCCCAGCTGGCATCCAAGCTACCTGCTTTTAAAACCTCTCCAAGCATCTGAGCTCCGGGAGAGCATCATTAAAGTTAATATAGGAATTGCATTGTATTTTATTGAATTTCATTGAATTTTCTTCGTGAAAGAACTTACTCTCAAATAATACAAATTCACTCCACTGTCACCAAGTGTAATTATTGTGAAGCTTCAAGTTTGATGTTTATCTTGAACCAGAGGAAAAAAGAAATGTAATAGAAGGTTTTATAAGAAAAACAAAAAAAGCCTGAAGCCTGACTTATGTACTTGGAATAAATACTCAGTTTTGTGTTGATGATGTTTAAAATTAAAGACTATTTCTTTTATGAATAGTCATTATTCAAAAGAATTAGTAATTGGAACTTTTAACTAAAATTAACTATGCAGGGCACCATTGACCTAGTTATTTCAGCCTATGCAAAGAACTTGATTACAGCATGGTGAATACCTCCACCAATTGCTTCAGTAGTCACAATGAAGAGAGGATAAACATAGAATTAATAGTGTATGGCTATAGTGTTTGTATAATTATTCTAGATATCCAGGCTCTCCCCTGAAAGTCAAATATTTTCAGAAACCTATCCTATTACTTGTTGCTTTGGTATTTTTGATGCAGTGCATTAAAAATGTTTCATGGTTTGGATCAAATCTAATTTGACGAATGATGCTCCTTCATCTGAAATACCTCAATACACAATCATTCTGTTGATAAATAGAAAAAAAAAAGGGGAAATTTGGCCGTATTGTTTTATTTCCTGAAGGATAGCACATTCCTTTAATTGTCGAATGCAAACTGATCTCACATTTGAAAAATTATCACTTGAATGGCACTCATTTATTCCAAGTGTTAGAGTGAATGTTATGTGCAGCATGCTAGAGCTGTGAATGAAGCAGTGGATGGGAGTTGTGCTGTATCTCACTGATATTTTCTTGGCAGGTGACAATGAGGGGCCAGTCCTATTGATTTTGATGCTGGCTTGCATGTTGCATATTTAAAGAAATTCAATATCAGAATTGATTTAAGTTAAACAACTGAGTATGCATACTTGGCCATCTCAATTAATTGTCAAATTCATAGAACTTGAAGGCTAAAGTGAGCATATAGAAATTTCTTAGAGTTTGATTTAAGAAACATGTATTATTATGGCTGTAAACATTTCAGGGCAGGTATTCTGTAATATCCTTTGATAACTCATACTGGTGGTCAAAAATATTTTTAAAATATTTCCCCATAAATATTCTCATGCTTTGATTTTTATCTTCACCTGAGCGGAAATAAAAAACCATGTTCTGAAGTTAGTATCCTTTCTTATACATGAGTCTTTTCTTCTCTAGGCTAGGTTAGAAGTCTAATTTGAGGCCCAATTTGTGTATGGAGGCTGTTTTGTTAAAAAATATTTTGTTTTAATGTCTACTTTGTGTTTTAAAAGGGCATAATACTTATAAGAATTGGATTATGATAGAATCAGTTTAGTGCCTACCATTTTACCTGAATGCTTCACACATGTAAGTTAGCATCTCTTGCATACTTTTGAATGTGTGTTCTCTGGATTAAATGGTCTCAATTTTCTGGGTCTACTTTTTATTTGTAAAAAAAATATTACTGGAATTCGTAGGACTAGCTTCTCTCACTTAAAATACAGGTAAGTTTCATCCATATTTTTGTATAGATTAATAGTTCATTCCTTTTTATTGCTAAGAATTATGCCATTGCATGGCTGTACTATAGATTGTTTATCCATTTATCTATTGAAGAATATTTAGGTTGCCTTCAAATTTTGGTGATGTGAATAAGACCACTGTGGGATTTTGCATATATGTTTTATGTGTGCACGTGTGAATGTAAGTTTTCAATCCACTTGAGTAAATACCTGAAGTGAGATTGCTAGGTTTTATGTTGATTGTGTTTGCTGCCAAATAGATTTCCAAAATGGTTGTACCATTTTACATTATCACCAGAAATGTAGGAGAGTTCCAGTTCTTCCACATCCCACCAGTTCTGTGTTGTCGGTATTTTTTATATCTGTCATTTTAATAGGCATGTAATAATAGTAAGCATGTTTTTAATTTGCATTTCCATAAAGACAAATGAAATTGAGCATCTTTTCATATGCATATTTGCCATCTGTATCTCTTCTTTGGTGATGTGTCTTTATAGGTATTTCTTCTTCTTTTTTTAAATCTAGTTATTTCTATTCCTATTGTGAGTTTTCAGAGTTTTTCATGTATTATTGGGGGTGAGGCATCCTTTATCATGTATGTGATGTGTGGTTATTTTCTCCCAAACTGTGACTTTTCTTTTTATTCTCTTAACAGTGTTTCCTGAAGAGTGAATGTTTTTAATATCAAAAGTGCCATTTGTCAATATTTTTAATGGGTTATGCTTTTGTTGTGGCATCTAAAAACTCTTTTGCCAAACCCGAGCTCCCATATTCTTTCTTCTATATTTTTCTCTAAAAATTGTAGAGTTTTCATTTTATACTTAGGTTTATTATCCATTTTGAGGTAACCTGTATGCATACTAGGTATGAGGTATGTTCTGAGATTTTTTTTAATATTTGGATGTTTAATGTTCCAGCACTATTTGCTGAAAAGACTATTCTTTTTTTTATTATTATTATTATGTTATATTAATCACCATGTATTACATCATTAGTTTTTGATGTAGTGTTCCATGATTCATTGTTTGCAGATAACACCCAGTGCTCCATGCAGAACGTGCCCTCCTTAATACCCATCACCAGGTTAACCCATCCCCCCGCCCCCCTCCCCTCTAGAACCCTCAGTTTGTTTTTCAGAGTCCATAGTTGAAAAGACTATTCTTTCTCCATTTGATTGTTTCTATGTCAAAAATCAGGTTCCTGATTTTTGTGTGGATTTATTGCTGGATTTATCTCTAGTCTGTTCTATTGACCTTGTATGTCTACTGTAAATATCATTACTTTGTTGGCTACTACTTTTTGAAATAAAAATCATATATACTTAAGGTGAATAACATGATATTTTGATATACATGTACATAGTGAAATTATTACTACAGTCAAGCTAATTAACATATCCATCTCCAAAAATTAGTTTTGTGTGTGTGCGCACGTCCACGCATGCTGTGAGAGCATCTGAATACTCTCTTGGCAAATTGCCAGCATACAATACATAATTATTAACTATAACAATAACAAGTCATCCTGTTGTATATGAGATCTCTAGATGTATTCATCTCATATAACTGCAACTTTGTATCCTTTGACCAACATCTCCCCATTTTCCCCACTTCTAGTCCCTGGCAAAAACACCTTTCTACTCCCCGCTTCTATGCATTCAACTCTTTTAGATTACACATATAATTGAAGTCACAGTGTTTTTCTTTTCTTTTTAATTGAAGTATAAATGACATACAATATCCTATTAGTTTCAGGCGTACATCATAATGATTTGATATTTTTATATATTATGGAGTGATCTCCATGATAAGCCTAGCTACCATCTGTCAGGCAGTATTTTTCTATGTTTGGCTATCTGGGAGGGCATTATACTATTACTTTAAACTGGCAGTGTGTGTCTTCTAATTTTGTTCATTTTCTCAATAAACTACTATATTCTTTTCCCTTTCCTTATAAATTTTAGAATCAATTCTGTCAATATCTTCAAAAAAATTTCTGAGATTTTGATCGCAAATGAATTAAATCAATAGATCAGTTTGGAGAGAAATGACATCTTCATAATACTGAGAGTCTTCTAATTCATGAACACAGTCTATCTCGCCATTATTTCAGATCTTTTTTGATTTCTTTCACAAGTGTCTTTGTGTTTTTCAGCATAGGGACACTTCACAAATTTTGTTAAGTGTGTTCCTAAGTTTTTAACTTTTTTGACACCATTATAAATGGTAATGTTTTGGTAATTTCCAATTCAAATTGATGATTGCTGGTATGTAGTACATAATATAAGTGACTTGTATTCTGGCTGCTTGTTAAATTATTTCTGGGAGCTATTTTGTAAATTTTTAAGATTTTCTACATAGATAATATTTTGTCTGTGAATAGAAACAACTTTCTTTCATCCATTTCAACCTGAATTTTTAAATTTCTTTTTATTTCACTCTTACCTTCACTAAGATTTCCGTATAAAATTAAACAGGACCTGTAAGAGAGAACATCTTTGCCTTGTTCAGTATCCCTGGGGGAAAGCATGCAGTGTTTCATCATTAAGTTGTTAGCTGTAAGTTTTTGTAAACACCCTTTATTAGGTAAAGAAGTTCCCTCCTATTCCTAGTTTGCTGAGTCACATTGTAGCATGAGTCATTATTTTATTCTTTTTTTTTTTTTTTTTTGGGCTGACTCATATTCCATTGAATGGATATATTTTGTTTGTTCATCAACTGATAGACATTTGGGTTTTCTCATTTTTTGGCTATCATAAAGAATCCTGCTACGAATACTTATTCATTAGTTTTTGTGCAGATATATTCTTTGCTGATTTATTTTTGTTGACACAGACTTGTATTCCTAGCATTAATCAGTTTAGTTGTAACACATACTTTTTATATATTCTTGAATTCGATTTAATAAGATTTTGTTGAGAATTTTTGGATTGATATTTGGAAGTGATGTTGGTCAGTAATAGGCAATGTCTTTGGTTTAGTTATTAGGGTAATGAATGTTTCATAAAAATAAATTGAGAAGTATTTCTGCCTCTTATTTTCTCAGAGACTGTAGAATTATTATTTTTCTTTCACTGATGTTTAGTAGAATTCTCAAACTTCGGGAGTACCCACTAATAAAAGAATCTAGACCTGGGGTTGATATTTTTGGAGTGTTTTAAACCATAATCAAGTGTATTTAACAGATACAGATATAAAGCTATTCATATTATTTATTCCTTTTTGAGTAAGAGTTTGTGTTTTTTTTAATTTGGTACATTTTAATTGAAGTTGTCTAGATTATGAGTATAATAAAATTGTTTGCAATAATTTATTTTTCCTATTTAATGTCTGCAGACTCCATAGTGATGTCTCTTCCTTCATTCCTGATACTGGCAATTTAAGTCTTCTCCTTTTTTTCTTGGTCAGTCTGGCTAGAGTTTTACCAATTTTATTGATGTCTCTAGCCAAACCTTTGGATTTGATTGATTTGATTGTTTATATTAAATTTTCTTTTTCAGAATTTTTTTATTTCATTTAAAGTGAACATTAGATAGATTTTACTGTATTCATAAAGTTGTGCAACCATCACTACTATCTAATTATAGCATATTTATGTTATCTCGGGAAAAAATTCGATACCCGTTAGCAGTCATTCCCCATTGCCTGTTCCTCCAAGTTCTGGTAACCACTAATATCTATTCTCTCTCCAAGGATTTTCCTATTCTAGACATTTTAGGCAAATAGAATCATATTTGCATATGGCCTTTTTTTCTGGTATGCCTTTCTTTTTACTTAGTGTAATCTTTGAGTTTCATCCACATTGTAGCATGAGTCATTATTTTATTCTTTTTTTGGGGGGGGCGGGGCTGACTCATATTCCATTGAATGGATATATTTTGTTTGTCTGTTCATCAACTGATAGACATTTGGGTTTTCTCATTTTTTGGCTATCATAAAGAATCCTGCTATGAATACTTATTCATTAGTTTTTGTGCAGATATATTCTTTTAGTTCTCTTGAGTATATACCTAAAAGTTGAATTGCTGATTCATATGGTAACTTCATATTTTATTTTTTTTCAAGAACCACCAAAATGTTTTCCAAAGCAGCTGCACCATTTTACATTCCCACCAGAAATGTGACTGTTCCAATTTTTCTACATCCTCAGCAATACTTTTATTGCCTTTCATTTTGATTGTGGGCATCCTAGTGTTTCTGTAATGGTATCTCATCATGGTTTTCACTTGCATTTCCCTAGTGTCTAAACATGTTGAACATTTTTATGCAGTCATTAGTTTATAATCCAGGTATAATAATCCTAAATTGCATTTTTATTTTTCTCAAAATATAATTTCTCTTTAATTTTTGAAAGATGTTATTGCTAAATATAGAATTATTGGTTGACATAATACCAATATGTATTGGTATTCTTTCATTACTTTGAATATAACAACCCTGACTTATGACCTCCATAGTTTCTGAAGAGAAATCAGCTATTAATAGTATACTGTTTTCATGGTGCTCTTTGTCCTTTGTTTTGACAGTTTGAATATGATGGGTCCAAGTGTGAATCTCTTTAACCTACCTGGAATTCTTTATAAACATCTTAGATGCATATATTATTGTTTTTTCAACAAATTGACCTATTTTCTGGCAATGTATCTCCAAATATCCTTATGTCTCTTTATCTTTCTCCTTTCCTTATACTTTTATTATGTGTAGGTACTTGATGGTCTCCAACAGATCCCTGAGGATTTGTACATTTTTCTTCATTTTTTCTTTTTGTTATATGGACTGAATAAGCTCTATTGAGAAATTTTCAAATTAACTGATTTTTTTTCTTCTGCCAGGTAAAATTGGGCAAGCCCCTGTCATGATTTTTTTTCAGTTTGTATACTTTTCAACTCCAGATTTTCTATTTGGTTCTTTAAAAAAAAAAAAAAAAAAAATATATATATATATATATTTATTTATTTATTTATTTATTTATTTATTTATTTATTTATTAATAGTCCATGTTTGGTGAGACATTGTTCTCATGCATTCTGTAGTTCCTTTAACACATCTGTAATAGTTGATTTAAAATCTTTGGTAAATCTAACATTTGAACTTCTTCAGGAACAGTTTTTATTGACTGATTTTTTTTCCATATTGGTAATATTTACTAAAATTTTTGCATGTCTCATATTTTTATTGCTGAAAATTGGACTTTTGAATACAATGTGGTGTAGGCTTTTAAAACACTTATAATATGGGGAATTCTTTTTTCATTCCACAGTGGTATATGTTATGAATATAATTTTCTTTAACATTTAGAGATTGTTTTCTCAGTAAACAATAGTGTAACATCAGGATGTATGTATTTGAAACCTTCATTTTCCACTAATTTTCTTGAAACCCTTGGTGAAATTTCTTTGAAGAATATAGTAGTATATGCCAACAACTATAAAAAATGTGGAAGAATGTATTTATAATATTATTATTACCATTATCTAACATTTTTGTACATTTTATGTGAAGACTGTACTCCATGTGTCAAACCATAACATTATTTTATTCACTGAAAAGTTTGATTGTCATGAAAATTGGAGGAGTCCAAGGCTGAAAATCCCTCAGAGATCCACTGAGAACATGGTATTAAGCTAATTGCTTTACTTCCTCACTATATATTCATTTATTTAATTTTAGTAACAGTTACTTAGGTCCCTAAATTAGGATTTGTTGCCTATAGCTCCTATTGCAGTTTTTTAAATTTAATATACTATTTTTCTGAGTATAAATGGTTTATTTCTTCATATCTCTTCTAATTAAGAAAACTAACTTTCTAAGCATATATTATATATATTATTTACTATTTTCTACTTCTAAGTATCTAGCATTTATATTCCAGTAGTGTGTTGATTTCTTAATTGGGTGGAAAAGTACTTAGCCTTATGGCTAAATTATATACAGTTGACCCTCAACAACACAGATTTGAACTGCCTGGGTCTACTTACATGCAGATTTTTTTTTTTTTTTTTACTAATACAGTACAATACTGTAAATGTATTTTCCCTTCCTTATGATTTTCTTAATATTTTTTTCTCTAACTTACTTTATTGTAAGAATATAGTACATAATACACATAAAAATGTCAACTGTTATTGGTAAGGCTTCTGGTCAACAACAGTAGGCTATTAGTAAAGTTTTGGGGTACCCAAAAGTTATATGTGGATTTTCAACTGTGTGGGGATGGGTGTCTCTAACCCCTATGTTCAGGGGTATACTGTAGTTCTTTCTGATTCATGAATAAGAGATGCTATCTAAGTTTTCTAAACACACAAACATCTTTCTGAGTAAAAAAAAAAACCAAAAAACAAAAAACGTATTTTCATTTTTTTTCCTAAAAATAATTTTATCTAAATTAAAACAAAGCAAAACACAACAGAACATGTCTTAGATTTTCAAGGTATCAACAGCCCATTTTACTTATGTAATTTTGATGAAAAATAAGTATTTATATTAAATAAACATAATTTGAAGGTGTTTGTTTATAAATGCTTGCTTAAACAGCAGCTAACAACTGAACTACATACTGCATTTGCAAACAGTAGAGAAAGTATTCATGTAAAAGGAAAAGAGATAGACATAAAGGCAGAATGTCTGAGTGGTAAACTCATGGCACATAAAAATTTCAGTAAACTATCTAAACTTAGATCTCATATTTGTAACTTGAAAAGTTTTTGAAGAGTATTTCTAAGATGGTGTAAATAAGACAAGAAGAAAAGGTAAATCAGAGCATAAATTCTGTTATGAGGACAAGTAGAAGAGCCATATAAAAATTGATATTATACAATTTTAATGTTATTGTCTGCAGGCTTTCCATGTATATGCCTCACATCCAGCCAAAGCCTCTCAAAGAAAGTAGGGATATATTCCTTTTTCAAATCCCCTTGGTCTTAATGAGATGTTTTCAATGACTTGGATCCTTGGTTCTGCAATATAATGGACTGTTCCTTCATAGAAGGAGATATAAATTATTGTGTATCTATAGTACTAATCAGCAGGGTATACTGAACACTTTTAGTGTTGTTCCTATTGTTCAAGTGAAGTCATGCAACTTTTATTCACCCTTAAATCTATACTTTTACTTTTTTTACTTGAAACTTCTCACTGTTAACTTAATTAGCTGTGGGCCTGGTCCTTACTGTGAGGCTAAAAAAGCATTTACCCAGACACTTGTGAAACTGCTCCGGTGGCAAATCATAATGCTCTTCAGTTGAGACCAGTGTGTGGGAATTATTCTTAGGTCCTCCAGGAATGAAAAGTATGAGTACCTCTTGATGTTTTCAGCTTCTGCAGGTAAAGTAAATAGCACTTGTGCTATTCTTATTTTTTGCCTGATGTTGCTGTCTTAAAGCTAAGAAAGACAATATATATTTACAAAAGTAATGTATTTTAAAAGATAGAATTATTTTAACATTCAATGATTTTAATCTCATTTTAGGTTAATTTAATAAGATGTTATTTAATCTTTTACATGCGATTTGGGATATCTTAAAAATGGAATTAGAAGGGTATAATATGCTGTTAATTAAGAAGATACAAACACATATAACTTGGCATAATTTTAATGAACTGTCTACCAAAGCAGGAAGAGAGAGTGCATGATTCTGAAGGAATTCAGGACAGCAGGAGAGTTAAGGACCAGTAATAAGCTTACCTATGGTTCAGAGGTGGATTATTCTATAAGGCAGGATCTCAGAGAATAGAGACAGAAGAAGATGAAAATAAAATAAACGGGGTAAGCAAAATGTTATCAGATATATCAAGCTTAAAACAAATTAGCAGATAGAACTACAAAAGGACAAATCGAGTAGCAGCAGGTAGGTATAACCTGGGTAAAGGAAAATTATTCTTCATGGATGCAGAGGGAGATAAGTAGAACTGCCGGGGCACTAGGAGTTCTTAGCAGGAGCTGGTGTAGGTCTGTAGTTACCATTTGTTTTTAACCTAGTGGTTATCATTGCAAAAGGTTCTGCCCTGTCTCCCTTCATTCTGGGTTGGAAGGTTGACCTGATAATATTAGGAGAGCCCCATTCACTCAAACAACCAAAGCTTTTAGTGAAATATGTCCCTTGGAGCACTGGACCTACAACTTTCCTTATAAATACACATTCATGAAATTCCGCATATTATTTCCCTCACTTTGAAATCTTCAGAGCATACTGGAAATTTAAAGGCTCTGTAATCTCCTGCTGCAAACAAATCTGATTATAATGTGTAATTCAGACCTTCCCAAAATTATTTAACCATGTATTCATTTATTTCTTTTTTTACTTGTAGTAGGATATGATTTCACATCTTACATAACATACTTTGAGAAATGCCATCTTAATTATTCTGCTTTACTTAGAATAGCCCTTCAGATGTTTGGAAAGAATTTTATTATTCTTATTAGATATTCTCTCCAGGCTTCAAATCCAATTTGTTTGTATGAAAGATTTTTAAATCCTTCAGTATTATAGTGAAAAAAAGGCATCTCAAAATTACATTTGTGGAGTAATATAAAGGAACAGGAAATTGGGGGTACTGGAAATACGAGTTTGCATTTTTGTTCTATTCCTAGTTTGTTAAGTCAACAGGGTCATTATTTAAAATCACTGTTCCATGTTCTGGAAAAAAAAAAAATTACTCATGCAGTAATTAAATAAAATAGAATAATATATATGAAAACACTTAAGTTTTGTTCCTATCTCCCAGAAGTCATTCAATCAATGCTATTTCCTTGTTATTTTCTCCATATATGAAATATATCTTTTTTATGTTCTCCTACTTATGAGAATTGCATATTTAAGAATTTACTGTAGTTTGTTTTAAATCATATATATAAAACATTTCCCCCAGATGAATGATGGGGAAAATCTTACCAAACTATTTTATTAGCAAAAAGATTTTTAGATATTTATAAAGAATATTTGAGAATAGCAAAATTCACATTAAATAATTTTTAAGAGGTTTGACTAGTTTGCATCAAATCCCTTAAAAACATCTGGAGGGGGGAAAAGATGGCAGAGGAGTAGGGGACCCTATTCCAGCTGGTCCCCGGAATTGAGCTAGATATCTACCAGACCACTCTGGACACCCACAAAATCAGCCTGAGATGTAAGAAGATAGATCTGGATCTCTACAAACAGAATTTCACAGGCAGTTGGTTTCAGGTATGAAGCAGGGAGCCATGATTCCACGGGCAGATATCAGAGGATAAACGGAAGGGGGAGGGAGCCTGGTGGTGGGGATCCTATACCACTGGTGAGAGATAGACTCCCGTGTTGGGGATGGGGCACAGACTCGCACACTGGTAGCAACGGGGAAAGGACTTCCTCCGGAGGGAAACCCAGAGCGGCAGGCCACAAGTGCGAACTGGGGGCAGCTGGAGGTTTTAGAAGCACAAAGAGCAGAGACATGCCCTTACATGGAGGCAAGGACTGGGAGCACTCCTGAGGGGTGCACAACCCAGGACGCTGCAGTTTATAGCAGCACAGACAGAAACAGAGATAGTGTGGCCTGGAGAGCTCACTGAAGAACAGACTGCTATCTCCCTGCTCTGAGGCAGAGGGTGGGAAATGTTCTCTTCTGCTCTGACTCTCAGAAGAGAAGCAGAAGGCTGCCAGCGAAAGCCTCCAGAGAACAAAAGCCCCAAAAAACTGGTTTTCACTGAGCCCATCACCCACCACAGGGGGCAGGGCAACTCTGCCCAAACAGGATTGCCTGAGTAACAGTGCGGCAGGCCCCTCCCGCAGAAGGCAGGCTGGGAAAACAAGAAGCCAGCAACCCTAAGGTCCCTAGAAAACAGGTGCATCTTGCTTGGGTTGTGGTCAATAATTTGGACTCTGTACATTCCCTCAACCACCCATCAACACAATGACTAGGAGGAGGAATCCCCAAAATAAGAAAGACTCAGAGACTATGTCTTATGCCACATATTTACAAATGGATTCAGATATAACCAAGGTGTCGGAGATGGAATTCAGGCTAGCAATTGTGAAGACAATAGCTAGAATGGAGAAATCAATTAATGGCAACATAGAGTCTCTAAGGGCAGAAATGAAAGCTGAATTGGCAGAACTTAAAAATACTATCAACGAGATCCAGTATAATCTAGATAATCTAACAGCTAGGGTAAGTGAGGCAGAAGAACAAATTAGTGAGCTAGAAGACCAATTAATAGATAAAAAAGGAAAAGAGGAGGCCAGGGAAAAACAACTCAGAATCCATGAAAATAGAATCAGAGAAATAAGTGACACCATGAAATGTTCCAATGTCAGAATAATTGGAATCCCTGAGGGAGTGGAGAGAGAGAGAGGTATATTTGAGCAAATCATAGCTCAGAACTTCCCTAATCTGGGGAATGAAACAAATATTCGTGTCCTAGAGGCAGAGAGGACCCCTCCAAAGATCAAGGAAAACAGGCCAACACCCTGGCATGTAATAGTAAAACTTACAAATCTTAGAACCAAGGAAACCATCTTAAGGGCAGTTAGGGGGAAGAGATTTCTTATGTACAGAGGGAGGAACATCAGAATCATGTCAGACCTATCTACAGAGAGCTGGCAAGCCAGAAAGGCCTGGCAAGACCTATTCAGGGTACTAAATGAAAAGAACATGCAGCCAAGAATACTTTATCCGGCAAGGCTGTCATTTAGAATGGATGGAGAGATGCAGAGCTTCCAAGACTGGCAGAAACTGAAAGACTATGTGACCACTAAGGCAGCCCTGCAAGAAATATTAAGGAGGGTTCTATAAAAGGAGAAAGACCCCAAGAGTGATACAAAAAAGAGAATTGCAGGGACAGTCTATGAAAACAACGTCTTCACAGGCAACATGATGACAATAAATTCATATCTTTCAATAATCACTCTCAATGTGAAGGGCCTAAATGCTCCCATAAAACGGCACAGGGTTGCAGGTTGGATAAAAAGACAGGACCCATCCATATGCTGCCTACAAGAGACTCATTTTGAACCTAAAGATACATCCAGACTGAAAGTGAAGGGATGGAGATCCATCTTCCATGCTAGCGGACCTCAAAAGAAAGCTGAGGTAGCAATTCTTAGACAAATTAGATTTTAAAATAAAGACTGTAGTTATACAGAAAGACAGTGTATTATTCTTAAAGGGTCTATCCAACAAGAAGATCTAACAACTGGAAATATCTATGCCCCCAACATGGGAGCAGCCATCTACATAAGCCAACTGTTAACCAAAAAAAAGAGTCTTATTGATAACAATACATTAATTGGAGGAGACCTCAATACCCCAGTATCAGCAATAGACAGATCATCTAAGCAGAAAATCAACAAGGAAACAAGAGCTTTGAATGACTCACTGGACCAGATGGACCTCATAGATATATATAGAACATTCCACCCTAAAACAACAGAATACTCATTCTTCTCGAGTGCACATGGAACTTTCTCCAGAATAGACCACATGGTCACAAATCAGGTCTCAACCAATACCAAAAGACTGAGATTATTCCCTGTGTATTCTCAGACCATAATGCTTTAAAACAGGAACTCAAACACAAGAAAAAATTTGGCAGAAATTCAAACACATGGAAGCTAAAGACCACGCTGCTCAAGAATGTTTGGGTCAACCAGGAAATCAAAGAAGAACTTAAACAATTCATGGAAAACAATGAGAATGAAAACACACGGGCCCAAAACCTATGGGACATTGCAAAGACAGTCCTAAGGGGAAATACATAGCCATCCAAGCCTCACTCAAAAAAACAGAAAAATCCCAAATTCATCAACTAACTCTACACCTTGAACTAGAGAAAAAGCCACAAACAATGCCTAAGCCACGCATTGGAAGAGAAATAATTAAGATTAGAGCAGAGATCAATGAATCAGAAACCAGAAACACAGTAGATCAGATCAATAAAACTAGAAGCTGGTTCTTTGAAAGAATTAATAAAACCAATAAACCACTGGCCAGACTTATCCAAAAGAAAAGAGAAAGGACCCAAATTAATAAAATTATGAATGAAAGGGGAGAGATCATGACTAACACCAAGAAAATAGAAACAATTATTATCAAGAACTATATGCCTATAAACTGAGCAATCTGGATGAAATGGATGTCTTCCCAGAAACCTATAAGCTGCCAAGACTGAAACAGGAAGAAATTGACAACCTGAATAGGCCAATAAGCAGTAATGAGATTGAAGCAGTGATCATAAACCTCCCCTAAAACAAGAGTCCAGGGCCTGATGGATTCCCTGGGGAATTCTACCAAACATTCAAAGAAAAAATAATATCTATTCTCTTGAAGATGTTTCAAAAAATAGAAACAGAAGGAAAGCTTCCAGATTCATTCTATGAGGCCAGCATTACTTTAATCCCCAAACCAGGCAAAGACCCCATCAAAAAGGAGAATTTCAGACCAATATCCCTGATGAATATGGATTCCAAAATCCTCAACAAAATCCTAGCTAATAGGATCCAACAATACATTAAAAGGACCATCCACCATGACCAAGTGGGATTTATCCCCAGGATGCAAGGATGGTTCAACATATGCAAATCAATCAATGTGATAGAACATTTTAATAAGAGGAAAGAGAACCATATGGTCCTCTCAATTGATGCAGAAAAAGCATTTGACAAAATACAGCATCCTTTCCTGTTTAAAACTCTTCAGAGTATAGGGATAGAGGGAACATTCTTCAAGTTCATAAAATCCATCTATGAAAAACCCACAGTGAATATCATCCTCAATGGGGAAAAGCTGAGAGCCTTTCCCTTAAGATCAGGAACATGTTAAGGATGCCCGCTCTTGCCACTGTTGTTCAACATAGTACTAGAAGTCCTAGCAACAGCAATCAGACAATAAAGAAATAAAACATATTCAAATTGGCAAAGAAGAAGTCAAACTCTCTCTTTTCGTAGATGACATGATACTTTATGTGGAAAACCCAAAAGACTCCACCCCCATATTACTAGAACTCATCCAGCAATTCAGTAATGTGGCAGGATACAAAATACAATGCACAGAAATCAGTTGCTTTCTTATATATTAACAATGCAACTCTAGAAATTAGAGAAACGATTCCATTTACAATAGCACCAAAAACCATAAGATACCTCAGAATAAACCTAACCAAAGAGATAAAGGATCTATACTCTAGGAACTACAGAACACTCATGAAAGAAATTGAAGAAGACAAGAAAGATGGAAAAACATTCCATGCTCATGGATCAGAAGAATAAACATTGTTAAAATGTCTATGCTACCCAGAGCAATCTATACCTTCAGTGCCATCCGATCAAAATTCCAATGACATTTTTCAAAGTGCTGGAACAAACAATCCTAAAATTTGTATGGAATCAGAAAAGACCCCAAATCACCAAGGAAATGTTGAAAAAGAAAAACAAAGCTGGGGGCATCACGTTGCCTGATTTCAAGCTATATTACAAAGCTGTGAACACCAAGACAGCATGGTACTGGCACAAAAACAGACATATAGGCCAATGGAACAGAATAGAGAACCCAGATATGGACCCTGAACTCTATGGTCAAATAATCTTCGACAAAGCAGGAAAAAATATGCAGTGGAAAAGATAGTCTCTTCTATAAATGGTGCTGGGAAAATTGGACAGCCACATGCAGAAGAATGAAACTTGATCATTCTCTTACACCATACACAAAGATAAACTCAAAATGGATGAAAGACCTCAATGTGAGACAGGAATCTATCAAAATCCTAGAGGCAGTAGGTTACTACCCATAGGCAGTAACCTCTTTGACATCAGCCACAGTAACTTCTTTCAAGATACATCTCCAAAGGCTAGTGAAACAGAAGCAAAATGAACTTTTGGGACTTCATCAAGATAAAAAGCTTCTGCACAGCAAAGGAAACAGTCACCAAAATGAAAGGGCAATGCACAGAATGGGAGAAGATATTTGCAAATGACACTTGAGATAAAGTGCTGATATCCAAGATCTATAAAGAACTTTTCAAAATCAACACCCAAAAAACAAGTAATCAAGTCAAAAGATGGGCAGAAGACATGAACAGACACTTCTCTGAAGAAGACATACAAATGGCTAACAGACACATGAAAAAAAGTTCATCATCATTAGCCATCAGGGAAATCCAAATCAAAACCACACTGAGATACCACCCTCCACCAGTTAGAATGGCCAAAATGGACAGGGAAAGAAACAACAACTGTTGGAGAGGTTGTGGAGAAAGGGGAACCCTCTTACACTGTTGGTGGGAATACAAGTTGGTACAGCCACTTTGGAAAACAGTGTGGAGGTTCCTCAAAAATTTAAAAATAGAGCTACCCTATGACCCAGCAATTGCACTACTGGGTATTTACCCCAAAGCCACAGATGTAGTGAAAAGAAGGGCCATATGCACCCCAATGTTCATAGCAGCAATGTCCACAATAGCCAAACTGTGGAAAGAGCCGAGATGCCCTTCAACAGATGAATGGATAAAGAAGATGTGGTCCATATATACAATGGAATATTACTCAGCCATCAGAAAGGATGATTATTTGTGGATCATAAGGAATAGCACGGAAGACATTTGGAGAAGGAATGGAAAAATGAGGGGGGGGGATAGGAAGGAGAGATGAACCATGAGAGACTATGGACTCTGAGAAACAATCTGAGGGTTTTAGAGGGGAGAGGGGTGGGGGAATATGTTAGCCTGGTGGTGGGTATTAAGGAGGGCACGTACTGTAGGGAGCACTGGGTGTTATATAAAAACAATGAATTGTGGATCACTACATCAAAAACTAATCATGTATGGTGACTAACATAACATAATAAAATAAAATTTTAAAAAAACCCTTAAAAACATGTTTTCCCTGTGATCCAAGTTTTTTAATTTTATAAATCTAAGGTTATAATCAAATAAGTACACAAGCATATGTAAGGAAACTTAAAGGCCATTTGTAAGTGAAAAAATGAATTTCAGAACAATTTGTAGCCCATGGAAACACTATGTTTAATATTTTTAAGCAATATATTTTTAGAAAATTGTGGTTGGATATATATCAAAGTCATACTTTTTATCACATAGGGGTGAGGAAATAATGCATTTTTCCCTTTTTTGCTATCTGTATTTGTTGAATTTATAGAAAGTAAGCATGGATTAGCTGTGTAAAATTTAAAATAATGAAAATCAGTTGGCACATGATAATTAAATATTTTCTCATAATTTTTAAGAGCATTTTGAATCTTTGTAAACCATCCTAAAGAAATTCAAACTTTGTTTAAATGAAATGCTTTCAACTTGGCTTAGCCATGGAAATTATATGTTTCTCCATAGCATCCCTGAAACTGTGCCTATTTTTGTCCTCGCTGAGTACAAATGACAAGATGAAAAATGGATAAATTCAGAAAAATGTCCCAGAGCATTCCCGATAACAGTTATAACATTTGCTCTATCAATATTTTGTAAATCAACTGAAGACATTTTGCTGATAGCAGTTGGAGCACAATTCTGTTCCATGATATTAGGTCACTGAAATTTCAAGCAGGACTTTATTATTTGAACCAGTCTAGCACTTTTCAGTAGTTCAAATAAACTGTGAATGTGCGGGCAGAACTAGGCTCTGGCACTAATTATGTTCTGCTTTGTGTAGCATAGCCTTATTTAGTATTCCTGGTGCCATAGTAAATCTTACCACACTTTAGGTTGCCTGTTGAGATTTAGCCAAGAACCCTGAATGGGAAAAGCTACTAATAACTCAAA
This sequence comes from Mirounga leonina, assembly GCF_011800145.1. Classification (NCBI taxonomy): domain Eukaryota; kingdom Metazoa; phylum Chordata; class Mammalia; order Carnivora; family Phocidae; genus Mirounga; species Mirounga leonina. The sequence goes on along the minus strand of NW_023270314.1, from coordinate 19,144,517 downwards.
TGTAATTTGAACATTATAGCATACTACAGGTCCAACTGCAGAATCAGAAAATAGACACCAAAAACGGGTCTATTCATGGTACATGAAACCAGTGCCAAAAACTCTCTTAAACTCTTCTGAATCCTAACAGGGAGGTAAGCTTATTTTGTACCTGACTTTCTCTGCTTGACCCAAGACATATTAACATTTTGGAGAATGGAAATGGAGGTTGAAAAACAAGAAAAAATAATTATATATCCTACAAAAATATATATTGTTCCTCTAACTGTTGAAGTTTAATTTATATTGCTGATAATTTTAACTGAATCTCCAAAGTTTTGTAAGCAAAACTCTATTTTATTAACCTAGAAATCTGAGAATGCTATGCCAGAGACAGGGATAATGAAAGATTAGGGGAGTTTGTGTGTACAATGTTAGGGTGGGAAAGGAAAAAAGATGCTACTGATCAAATCCAGGTATGGCAGTACTGTACCAGAGAAGTAGAAGGTACATTATAGTAGAGTGCCTGACCATAGTGGGTTCTTGAAGCATTCAGGGTCTAATTCTTTCACCACAAATTTAAGTAAAAAAGCTAAACATTCTATTTGCTACTATCATTAAAGATAAAATAGTTTACACTGTCAAAAAGGCTGTCAAAAATAAATATTTACTAAGTATAGCTTATGTAGATTACTAATGCCAATGGTTTACAAATCTTCAACTGTCAACACTAAAGGCAATATGTTTAAAATTTGTTATTTTCTGTTGTCAAGAATATTCCCTGTTATATTATCACTGAATCATAACTCTTGGATAGAATTGTATTATAAATTTGCATTATTTAAAAACAGAGTTCTTACGTATAAAATTTGGGAAAACACTGTGTATTCTAAGTTCTGCTTTCTATTGAACAATATGTTTCTTCACATCATTATAGTTGCACTTAAAGAGAAAAAAAATATCGTAATTCCAAAATGTAGCCTAGAAGGTTTTTTTTTACTTTTTAATTATTTTATTTTATTTTTAATTTATTATTTTTTTAATTCCAGTATGGTTAACATATAGTGTTATATTACTTGCAGGTGTAAAATATAGTGATTCAAAATTCTGTATATTATTCAGTGCTCATCTTGATAACTGTACTCAGTCCCCTTCACCTATTTCACTAACCTCCCTCCACTTTGTTTGTTTTGTTTCTTAAATTCCACACATGAGTGAAATCATAATTGTATTTGTCTTTCTCTGACTGATTTATTTCACTTAACATTTTTTAAAAAATATTTTATTTTTTTGACAGAGACATAGCAAGAGAGGGAACACAAGTAGGGGGAATGGGAGAGGGAGAACAGGCTTCCCACGGGGCAGGGAGCCTGATGCGGGGATTGATCCCAGGACCCTGGGATCATGACCTGAGCCGAAGGCAGATGCTTAACGACTGAGCCACCCAGGTGCCCCTTCACTTAGCATTATGCTCTCTAGATCCATCCATGTTGTTGCAAATGGCAAGGTTTTACTCTTATGGCTGAGTAATATTCCATTCTCTGTGTGTGTATCTACCTATCTGTTATCTATCTGTCATCTATCTATCATCTATCATCTATCGATCTATATCTATCTAATCTATCATCTATAATTTGGCTATTGTAAGTAATGCTGCTATAAACATAGGGGTATATGTATCCCTTTGAATTAATGTTTTTTTAGTTTGGGGGTAAATACCCATTGTGGAATTACTGGATCACATGGTAATTCTATTTTTAATTTTTTTTAAAGATTTTATTTATTTATTTGACAGAGATAGAGAGCACAAGTAGGCAGAGAGAGAGGGAGAAGCAGACTCTCCACTGAGCAGAGAGCCCGACGCGGGGCTCAATTCCAGGACCCTGCGATCATGACCTGAGCTGAAGGCAGCCGCTTAACTGACTGAGCCACCCAGGCGCCCCTATTTTTAATTTTTTGAAGAACCTCCACACTGTTTTCCACTATGTTTGCACCAGTGTGCATCCGCACCAACAGTGCATAAGGGTTCCTTTTTCTCCACATCCTTACCAACACTTATTGTCTCTTGTGTTTTTTATTTTAGCCATTCTGACAACTGTTAGGTGATATCTCATTGTAGTTTTGACTTGCATTTCCCTGATAATGAGTGATACTGAGTATCTTTTCATGTGTCTGTTGGCTATCTGGATGTCTTTGGAGAAATGTCTATTCATGTGTTCTGCCCGTTTTTTAATTGTGTTGGTTTTGGGATATTGAGTTGTATAAATTCTTCCTATATTTTGGATACTAACCCTTTATCAGATATGTCATTTGCAAATATTTCCCATTCAGTAGGTTGACTTTTAGTTCTGTTGATACTTTCCTTGGCTTTGTAGGAGCTTTTGATTTTGATGTAATTTCAATAACTTAATTTTGCTTTTGTTTTCCTTTAGGAAACTTATCTAAAAAAATGTTGCTATGGCTGAATGTCAGAGAAATTACTGCCTGTGCTCTCTTCTAGGATTTTTATGATTTCAGGTCTTAACATTTAGGACTTTAATCCATTTGAATTTATTTTTGTGGATGGTGAAAAAAGTGGTCCAGTTTCATTCTTTTGCAAGTAACTGTCCAGTTTTCCAAACACCATTTGTTGAAGAGACAGTCATTTTCCCACTGCATATTCTTAACTCCTTTGTTGAAGATTAATTGACCATATAATTGTGGATTTATTTCTGGGCTCTCTCATCTGTTCTATTGATCTATGTGTCTGTATTTGTGCCAGTATCATATTAGCTTTGTAGTGTATCTTGAACCCTGAGATTGTGATACCTCCAGTTTTCTTCTTCTTTTTTAAGATTGCTTTGGCTATTTGGGGTCTTGTGTGGTTTCATACATATTTTAGGATTTTTTGTTCTTGTTCTGTGATTGGTATTTTGATAGGATTTTGATTGCTTTGGGTAGTATGGACATTTTAACAATATTTGTTCATCCAATCTATGAGCATAGAATATCTTTCCATTTGTTTGTGTCATCTTTAATTTCATTCACCAATGTTTTATCGTTTTCAGGGTACAGATGTTTCACCTCCTTGGTTAAGTTTATTACTAGGTATTCTATTATTTTTGGTGCAGTTGTAAATGGGATTTTTTTTTCTTAATTTTTCCTTCTACTTCATTATTAGTATATAGAAATGCAACAGATTTCTGTATATTGATTTTGTGTCCTGCAACCTTATGAAATTTATCAGTTCAAATAGTGTTCTGATGGAGTCTTTAAAGTTTTCTATATGTATATAGTATCATGTCATCTGCAAACAGTGGAAGTTTTGCTTCTTCCTTACCAATATGGACGCCTTTTATTTCATTTTCTTGTTTGATTGCTGTGGCTAAGACTTCTAGTACTATGTCTAGTACTGTATTTATAAAAGTGGTGAGAGGACATCCACGTCTTGCTCCTAATCTTAGGGGAAAATCTCTCAGTTTTCTCCCATTGCGTATGATATTAGCTGTGGGTTTTTCAGATATGGCCTTTATTATGTTGAGGTATATTTTCTCTAAACCTACTTTGTTGAGAGTTTTATCATGAATGGATGTTGTACTTTGTCAAATGCCTTTTCTGCATCTATTGAAATGATCATAAGGTTTTTATCCTTTCTATTGTTGATGTGATGTATCATGTTGATTTGCAAATATTGAACCACCTTTGCATTTTAGGAATGAATCCCACTTGATTGTGTTGAATGATTTTATTAATGTATCATTGGATTCAGTTTGCTAATATTTTGTTGAGGATTTTTGTCTCTATGTTCTTCAGAGATATTGGCCTATAGTTTTTGTTTTGTTTTGTTTTGTTTTGTTTTTGTAGCGTCTTTATCTGGTTTTGGTATCAGGGTAATGCTGGCCTCATAGAATGAATTTGGAAGCTTTCCTTCTATTTTTCTTCTATTTTTGGAATAGTTTGAGAAGAAACATACTATTTAAATTTTTGGTAGAATTCACTTGTGAAGACATCTGGTCCTAGACTTTTGTTTGTTGAGAATTTTTGGTTACTGTTTCAATTTCATTGCTGGTAATCGGTTCAAATTTTCTCTTTCTGACTCAATTTTGGGAGGTTATATGTTTTTAATAATTCATCCATTTCTTTTAGGTTGTCCATCTGTTAGCCTAAAATTTTTCATAATATTCTATTCTTTGTATTTTTGTGGTATGAGTAGTTATTTCTCCTCTTTCATTTCTGACTTTGTTCATTTGAGTCATCTTTATTTTTTTTATTTTATTTTTTGATGAATCTGGCTAAAAGTTTATCAATTTTGTTGATTTTTTTCAAAGAATCAGCTCCTGGTTTCATTGATTTTTTTCGATTGTTTTGTTTTTTTAATTTTCTATTTCATTTATTTCTGTTCTAGTCTTTATTATTTCCCCCTTTCTACTGGTTTTGCATTTTGTTTATTCTTTTTCTAGCTCCTTAAGATGTAAGGTGAGGTTGTTTATTTGAGATTTTTCTTGCTTCTTGGGGTAGGCCTGTATTGTTATAATAGTCCCTCTTAGAACAGCTTTTGCAACATCCTGAAGATTTTGCACCACTGTGTCTTCCTTTTCATTTGCCTCCATTTATTTTTTTGATTTTCTCTTTGATTTCTTGGTTGACCTATTCATCATTTAGTAGCATGTTATTTAACCTCCATGTATTTGTGTTCTTTCCAGATTTTTTTTCTTGTGGTTGACTTCCAGTTTCATAACATTGGAAAAGATGCATGGCATACTTCAATTTTTTTTTAATTTATTGAGACTTGTTTTGTGACCTAACGTGATGTATTATGGAGAATGTTCCATGTCCACTGGAAAAGAATGTGTATTCTGTTGTTTTAGGATGGAATGTTTTTAATATATCTATTAGATCCAACTGATGTGTCAATCAAAGCTATGGTTTCCTTGTTGATTTTGTTTGGATAATCTGTCCGTTGATTTAAGTGGGGTGTTAAAATCCCCTACTATTATTGTGTTACAATTGATAACTTCCTTTTTGTTTGTTAATAGCTGCTTTATGTATTTGGGTGTTCCATGTTGGGTGCATAAATTTTACCACTGTTATATCTTTTTGTAGTTCTTCTCTGTTCTTTCTTCACTTTCTCTCTTCTCCAATGGCTTGTTGGCTTTCTTTAGTGATATATTTGGATTTTCTTCTGTATTTTTTACGTATCTATTACCGGATTTTGATTTGTGTTTACCATTAAGTTTATATATAACATCTTATACATATAGCAGTCTATAGTAAGTAGATGATCGCTTAAGTTTGAACCCATATATATACATATATATATATACACTTAATTTTACTGATTTTGTGCTTCCTACTTTTCTTACTCCAATTTATGTTCTTTCCTTTCCACTCAAAAATTCTCCTTTAATATTTCTTGTAGAGTTGGTAGAGGTCATGAATTCCTATAACTTTTGTTTGTCTGGAAAACTCTTTCTCTCTCCTATTCTGAATGATAGCCTTGCTGGATAGTGTGTTCTTGGCTGGTGGTTTTTTTCTTTCAACACTTTGAACATATCATGCCACTTTCTTCTGGCCTTCCAAGTTTCTGCTGAAAATTCAGCTGATAGCTTATGTTGTTTCCCTTATATATAACAGTTTTCTCTTGGTACTTTTAACTCTTTCTTTATCACTGTTTTTTGCCATTTTAATTACTGTGTGTCTTGGTGTGGACCTCCTTGGGTGTATTTTGTTAGGGGCTCTCCATGCCTCCTGGATCTGGATTTTTATTTCATTTCCCAGATTTGGGAAATTTTTAGCTATTATTTCTTTACATAAATTTTCTGCCTCATTTTCTCTGTCTTCTCTTTCTAGGATCCCTATAATGTGAATGTTATTACACTTGATGGTGTTGGTGAGTTGCCTAAGTCTATTTTCATTTTTTATTATTATTTTTCTCTCTCCTGTTCAACTTAATTGCTTTCCATTATGCTGTCCTCCAGGTCTCTGAGGCATTCTGCTTCCTCTAGTCTATTGTGTATTCCATCTAGTCACTTTTTTCAGTTGTTGACTTCTTCATCTGTGATTCTTTTTTATGTTTTCTATCTCTTTGAGGGTCTCATTGATGTCCTCCACTTTTTTCTGAAGTCCATTATATTTATGACCATTACTTTAAAATCTCTATCCAGCATGTTGTTTATCTTCATTTCTGTTAGCTCTCTTGCTGTGATTTTTGTCCTGCTCTTTCATTTGGAACGTATTCCTCTGCTCCTCATTTTGTCTTATTCTGTATCTATTTCTATGTGTTGGGAAAGTCAACTACATCTCCTGCTCTTGAAAGTAGTGGCCTTATTAAGAAGAGGTTCTATAGTGTCTTGTTCACCAGAACTGGTACTTCAGGAGCATCTAGTGTGTTGTGTGTATGCTACTGTTGTGGCTGAGCCACTTTTTCCTTTATTTCTCTCTATCTTTGCTTGTTGGGAGTAGGGTTTGGTCCCTGTGTTGTTAGTGGGCCAGTCTGGGTCCACCTTAGGCTTGAGTTTAGTCACACCCCACCTTTGCCAGAGAGAGTAGCACTGAACTGCAGGGCGCTCTCCCTGTGTTGTCCCCTCAGAAGCTTTTGTTGGTGGATGGGGCCTTCATTAAGACCAGATGTCTGCCTCAGCCCACTGTGAGGCCACAAATTGGTGTGTGAGGTTATCTTCCTCTCCACACAGAACAGGGTCACTCTGGAGTGGCACTAGCCCCTGTTGGAGCTACTAACATACTTCCAGGCTTGTGGCACTTCATTTGGATGGGCTTGGCTGAGGGAATATTGGAGGAGGTAGATCCACAGGAGAATATAGTGGTAAGGCATGCAATGTTAGCAAGTTAGGTGAAGAGTGTTAGTGCTATGCTGGTTCCCACACATGTCCTTGTGTCTAGGTTGGAGGATGGAGGAGGGAAATTGTGCCTGCCAGCTCCCTTGTTTTTGGAGAAGTCTATAGATCTCTGCCCCTTTAGCACACACTCTGAGATTAGTAAGTAAATCTAGCTGGAATGAGATTTAATGTCTTTGAGTCCAATCTCTCACATAATTCAGAAATCCCTATATATCTTTGGACAACAAAAAATTCACAAGGCAGTACACTGTTGATGAAAAGACTTATTATAAACTTTTTCCTTTAAAAAGGATTTAGAGTTAGTGTCGGTTCCAGAATTTCTGTAAAGGATTTCATTGCCTGCCTCATAAATTGAATGAGGCCTGGAAGCCATGAGTTCCTAGAACATCCGATAAGTTTCATAAAATGGATTGACTATATCAATGAATAGTGAGAATCTTACTGAAATTATGGGCTTTAAAACCACCAACACTTCCTTGGAGGCATTATTGAATAGACTAGTTCAAAACAATTATCATTGGTCAGCACTTCAAATATCTAAAGATAATTATAATAGAGCTTTTAACCCACCACAGTCTAATCATCATAATTATTTCTCTAACACAGTACATAACATGATTATTTTTACTCTGCTTGTTTGTAGTGAAGATTCTCAATGAGTTTTCTAGTTCATGTGAAAGATGAACTATTACTTTAAATCTCTCCTCAGAGACCAATTTAGCCTTTTTTCTGGATTTGAAATACTTTTTGACTTACAAAATGTTTGCAAAAATTGTACAGAGAATTCATGCATACCCATCACTAGCTTCACCTAACATTAACATGTTGCGTAACCATAGGAAAATGATCAAAATGTAAAAAGTAACATTAGCACAATATTATTAATTAAACTATAGACCTTATTCAGATTTTACCAGTTTTCCACCAATTCTCTTTTTATGTTCTGGGATCCAGGATCCCCCATTATATTTAGTAGTTTTGTCTTTTTACCTTCTTTAATCTGTGACAGTTTTCAGGTTTTCTTTGTTTTTGTTTTTGTTTTTTTATCTTTTATGATACTGGCTCTTTGAGAAGAATACTGGTTGTTGTTTGGTAAAACGTCCCTCATTTTGGATTTGTCTGTTACTTTCTCATAGTTGGAATGAGGATATGCATGTTTACAGAAAAATTCCAAATAATACCTATAGATTGAAAGAAGGAACTAAAAAGTCATCTTTAGGAAAATATCATAGTAATAATTGCTACAGATTAGGCCTATAGATAGATGCTACAATTAAGAGCCCTGAATCTTTTTATTGGATAATTATGTTTAGAAAGCCAGATGTGGTTGCTATTGAGTGTTTAGTACTGCTGGAGTTGGCATTGCAGCTAGACTCTGTCAGCGGACAGAACTAGGAAATACACCTATAGTAATCCAGCCAAATGTACACATCAATTTTTACTTCTATATTTATCTGTATATTTAAAAACATGAATTTATATTGATATCTTTGTTTCTAATCCAGTAACATAAGTTTATTCTAGCCTTCTCCCTTTCTTTTGTAACTTCTTTCTCTAAACATGGAAAATTAAGTTCATTATATACAATATATATCCTTATGTTGTCAATTCTAATAAATACATAAAGGCATTTCAGAATTGCTAAACCATACCTATGTGAAAAACCAATTTACTAATAGAATTTAATATTTCTGGACAGTTCCTTTTGTCTTTAGCCTTACAGTATCTAGTCAAGACACTATTTTCCAAAGTAAAATAATAACTCCTTTCTTATTCAGTGTAGTTATTTATTCATCTGTGATACACTTCAGTTCATTTGTTATTGTTTTTATTCCACTTTGCCCCTTCTGTTCTCATTTGTTTTGTTTAATTTTTTGAGGGTTTGTGAAACTGTACTAGAAATATTAACAATCATGGCTAAACAAAAATGTATACTAAGAGAAGTGTCACTCTTTCTCAGTCCCTGCCACCCCATTCTATTTCTCTCTTCTTTCCAGTCCTTTCCTCTCAGACCCTCTAAATAACCAACCTTTTTATTTTCTGGCTCATTTTCCCTGCACTTTTCTTGCAAAGGTAAGAAGATAAATGTGCATTTTCTTATGTCCTCTTCTTCCTTACATGATGGATGGCATGTTCTTTTTCATTTAACAGTTATATTAATTTGTGGGGCTGCCATAGCAAAGTACACACACTGGGTGGCCTAAATAACAGAAATTTATTTTCTCACAATTCTGGAGGCTAGAAGTCCAAGATAAAGATGTTGACAGGGTTGGTTTCTTCTGAGACCTCTTTCCTCAATTTGTTAATAGCTATCTTTTCTCTGGGACTTCCCATGATCATCTTTTCTGTGTGTACTTCTCTCCTAATTTCCTCTTACTAGGACTAATCATATTGGATTAGGGCCCACCCTGATGACCTCATTTTAACTTAACTTTTTAAAGACCCTATTTCCAAATACAGTCACATTCTAAAATAGTGGGAGTTCAGCATATGAATTTTAGGGAACACAATTCAGCTCATAACAACAAAATATCCTGGAAAACACTTCATATTTAAATTGACAGAACTATCCCTCTTTGTTTTTTGTTTTTTGTTTTTTTAAAGATTTTATTTATTTTTTAGAGAGCGAGCGAGCGAGAAACAGCATGAGAGGGGAGAGGGTCAGAGGGAGAAGCAGGCTCCCCGCTGAGCCAGGAGCCCGATGTGGGACTCGATCCCAGGACCCTGGGATCGTGACCTGAGCCGAAGGCAGACGCTTAACCATCTGAGCCACCCAGGCGCCCTGTTTTGTTTTTTTTTTAAACAGCTTCTTAGAATTCCATTTTGTCAATGTGACAGTATTGATTCAACCACTTTCTTTTGCATGATCAGACAGGATATTTCTAATATTTTGCACTCAAACAGTGTTGTAAATAATAACTTCATACACATCTATTTTCATACAGATGGAGATGTGTCTTCAGGATAGGTTTCTCGAAGTGAAGATCTGGGTGAAACAGTAAGTGCATATGTGGTTTTGTTAGGCCTTGAAAAATTCTAGTCTAAAAGAGTTTTACCGGTTTATATTTCAAACATCAGTGTATTAGAGTGGTATTTCACCAGTGTCACAGAATTTATTTTGATCTTTTACAATTCGATAAATGACAAATGATATTATTAATGTTATATTAATTTGTATTTCTCTAATTCTGAGTGAATTTATTTATTTTGTCTGAAAGCTATTTTTATTTCTTATTTGAATTGTCTATGTTTTTCCCACTTTTAAGTGCAGTTTTGGTCTTTGTCACTAATTTTTAATGTTCTTTACATATAAGGGATATTACTCTTAGTCTTCCATATATAACATATGTATGTTATATTCTTATATATAACATATATAGTAAATATTTTCCCTAATTATTGTCAATTATTGTCTTTTTAATGTATTTATGATTTTTTAAACCATGTAGGATACCACACACACACACACATACACACACACACATAAAATATGTCAATTTATATTTGTTATAGGTAGAAAATCTTTCCCTATGCCTAAGGTTAAAGAAGACTTAACCCATTTTTTCTTTGTATGTTTGTATTTGTATGTTTTTGTTGTTTATTGAAGTACAGTTGATACATGTGACATTAGTTTCAGGTATACAACATAGTAATTCAGTAAATCTATATATTATGCTAAGTTTGTAGGCTTTTAACCTTTAGATCGCCAATCTATTTTTAGCTTATTCTTGTGTATAGTGTGATGTATGGATCTAATTTGATTTGTTTCCATGTAATTACCCAGTTGTTCCATACCACCTAGAAAACATTTGGCTCTGACCCACTGACTTGATAAACCATCTTTATCCTATATATGAATTTCCACATATATTTTGGTCTATTACTGGGCTTTCTAATCAGTGTTTCTGGTCTTTCTGTCTATTCATGTATCAATACCACATTGTCTTAATTAGTGACTTTATATTACATTTTAATATCTGGAAAAAGTAGTTCTACTGACTGTTTATTTTCCTCAGTGTTTTTCTGGCTATATATATCCATGCTTAGTTTTCTAGGCAAACTTTAGTATCAACATGTCTAATTCCTCAAAAAACTTGTTGATGCTTTTATTAGGATTGCATTGTATTTGTAAATTAGGGAGAACTGAAATTAATAATACTGAGTCATTCTATGCACAAGCAGGGAAATGCTTTTCAATTTGTTTGAGTCTAATTTTGTGCTTTTAGTTGTAGTTGTTTAGTTGTAAAATTTCCTTCATATTGGTTTGTACATTTTTGTTTGTTTATTCCTAAGTACTTAATCCTTGTTTTTTTGCCATTATAAATATTTTTCTCTACCATTATGTCCTTTAACTGCTTACTCTTTGTATGTGCGAAGGCTGTTAATTTTTGTTTGAATGCTAATTTGTTTCTTGCTATGTTACTGAAATAACTCATTTTATCATTGATTAACTAGAGTTTTTAAGATTTGATATGTGAAAATACAGATAGTTTTAATTCTTTTTTACACATTTTTAT